>NC_059339.1:81780774-82083830 GCF_018350155.1 Leopardus geoffroyi | reverse complement strand
TCCCCAGTGCACAAAAAATCACTGTTCATGATCAACTATATATTAACCCATAAGATAAGCCTCAATAAATATAAAAAGACTGAAATCAAAGTATGTTCTCTGATCATAATAGAGTGAAATTAGAAATCAATTACAGAAGGAAATTTGAGAAATTCACAAATATGTGGATATTAAATAACACACCATTAAATAATTAATGGGCCAAAGAAGAAATCAGAGTTAGAAAACATGGACACAGACAAAACAAAAACACAACATACCAAAAACATCTGAAATGTACCTAATGCAACAGTTAGAGGGAAACTTTTAGAGATAAATATATAAATGCAGATAAATCTTGAAGTAAATTCTAACTTTATACCTTAGGAAACTAGAAATTAAAGAGCAAATTAAACCCAAAGCAAGGAGAATGAAGGAAGTAATAAAAATTAGAGCAGAAATATATAACAGAAAAATAGAAAATAAAGAAAATTGATGAAAACAATAGTTAATTTTTTGAAAAGATGAAAAATTAACTGAAATTAAGCTAGACTAATGAAATAAAGCAAATAACTCATTACTAAAATGGTTTGAGAAATAAAAGAAGTGTTGTTACTTCAAATCTTCTGGGGGGAAAAAGGATTAAAGTTAAAATTGTATGAAACTGTGTGTCAACAATGTTGACTGACAAATGAAACTAATGAAACTGACAAATTTCTAGTAAGACACAAACTACTGAAACTGATATCAAATAAATAGAAAACCTGAAAATACCTATATCAGGTAAAGAGATTGAATTAGCAATCAAAATACTCCCCACTTGAAAACTTAAACTGCTTTATAAAGTCTACTAATTTAAAATGTAATATGTGGGGGTCACCTGGGTGGCTCAGTCAGTTGTGTCCAACTCTTGATTTAGGCTCAGGTCATGATCTCACAGTCATGGAATCCAGCCCAGCATGGGGCTCCAAGCCGGGCATGGAGCCTGAGTGAGATTCTTCCTCTCCCTTTCCTTCTGCCCCTCCCCTGCTCACACATACATATGCACCCACTCTCTCTCTCAAAAATAAAAATTAAAATAAAATAAAGTAAAATAATAAAATAAAATAAAGGTAGTATTTTTAATATTGTATTGTATATTTGAAAGCTGTTGAGAGAGTAGAAATTCTCATCATAAGGAACAAAATTTGAAACTGTGAAAGGTGATAGATGTTAACTAAACTTAGTATGGTGATCGTTTCATAATATCTACATACATCAAATCATGTTGCACACCTTAAACTTACACACTGTTAAATGTCTTTGTACAAAGAAAAATCCAGAACCAGATGGCTTCACCGGTAAATTCTATCAAACATTTAAGTAAGATATAACACAAATCTTATCTTAAGTTCTTCCAAAGAGTAGAAGAGGATAAAATACTTTCTAACTCATTCTATGAGTCTAGTGTTGTCCTAATACCCTTCTATATTGCACTAGGATATACAAGAGAAATAAGCCTGTAATGTCTTAAGTAACTGAGATAATGGGATTCTGGGGTTTTACCATAGTTAATCAGAGAGGAAATGGTCTGGCTTCACCCCTTCCACTTCTTTCCTCCGTCACAATTTGTCTCAGCCTCTTCCTGACTATTGATCCGTTTGAATTGTCCTTTCTCTTCCCTATTCACTGGTGCTTAGAGGGAAATGTGAAATTCTTGGAGAAATATTTCCGCATAAGGAGACTGAGAACCTACGTCTGTGTCGTTACTGGGTTCTGGATCTTGTGTTAGAAGACTTCAGGCGAGACTAAAGTGCTGTGGGAATTATAAATGTAAGCACTGATGAAGAAAGAGGGCTTGTAGTTTTTTGGGCAAGGCGATGGTGGTGGGAAAGGGCACACGCAGGCAGCTGGAGTAAAATGCCAGAATTCAGATCGTTTTATTCTCCGGTTGGCAGTAAAGGGGAGAGGCTCAGAACCACGCAAGGGCACACAAATGTTGCTTCCACTCCACACTGCCGGTGGAGGAGAGTAGGAATGACTCGTGTGCCACCCTGGAACATTCCAGCTGCTCCGTGTCTTCTCGGGGGTCTGAGAACACTCCTCTTGTTTTCTGCCCTTTGACAAAAACGATGGGCGATCTGGGCCCAGACGGGGTCCACCCCCGGGGCTCCTGCGTGGCTCAGGCTCTTGATTTCAGATCAGGTCGTGATCTCACGGTCGTGAGATTGAGTCCCACACTGGGCTCTATGCTGGGCTTGGAGCCCACTTGCGATTCTGCTTCTCCCCCTCTCTGCCTCTCTCTCTCATAAACAAACAAACAAACAAATAAAATATTTAAATTTGTATAAAAAATGGGTCTACCCCTCACAGCATCTGTGCCCCATTCCCCCATGGGCAGAGTGGTGGGGCCCAGCATGGAATCTCTACCCCTGTGGGACCGTGAGTCCACATCTCAGAAGCTCCCATTCTCTTCACAGGATCTTTAATCTGTTTCACTGCATGGCATTTTTGAAGATTTTTTTAATGTTTATTCACACTTGAGAGAGAGTGACAGACAGACAGACAGACAGTGTGTGAGCAGGGGTGGGGCAGAGAGAGACAGAGACAGAATTTGAAGCAGGCTCCAGGGTCTGAGCTGTCAACTCAGAGCCCGATGTGGGGCTCGAACTCACTGAGCAGTGAGATCACGACCTGAGCTGAAGCTGGACGCTCAATTGACTGAGCCACGCTGGTGTCCCATACCCCATGGCGTTTTTTTGTTGTTGTTTTTTTATGATTATAAGCCTCTGATCCACAAACTTGCTAAAAGCAAAGATTATTGAGAGCCATCTGTGTACTGGCAACTTTCCTAGGTGCTGGGGATCCAACAGTAAACAAAAGAAAAAAAAATCATGTCCTCATAGTGCTTATATCTAGTGGCAAGATCTGCTGTTCCTTGCACAAGGAATTGGACCCCGGACTTTCAGATTAAAAATATTAACACTCATTTGGACATGGCATTCTGTGTATAATTGAACATACACTTTTGTTCTCTCCTGAAGGGAAAAAGAAAACTTAATTGGAGAAAGAATGTACTGACTTACTGTTGACATAGGAGAAAAAAATTACATATATATATATATATATATACACACACACACACACACACACACACACACATATACATACATACATTTAATGAGGCCCATAAATCATGCAAAGCAGGGAGAAAATAATTATGCCTAAAATTCAGATTTACACGTGAAAAGTGACAATGGACAATTTGGACTTGTGCTAGAGTAATATGAAGGAAAATGATTATATTGGAGTAAGAATGAATTGAGGAGAAATACTGCATAATTTTCTAAGAGAAAGCAGATTTCAAAAATAGTCATATCTGTTCAAGTTGACATTTTTATATAACCCATCTTGTGGAAACTGCCATGTGTTGTCATATCCAAGGGCGATTTTCAGCTAAGGGAACTGGTTAGTGCTCAGGTATACAGAGAGGCGAGTCAACAGAGCCCCCCAGTTTCTTACCCACTTCTTGTCATGTATCCAGTTTGGTGCAAGTCCTTTCTGAGTGACGAGAAAGTTCCTGGGCACCTTTGCTACTACAGACTTTGCCTCTACTTCCTCCCAAGGCAGTCTACCTCCCTGACTACCTGGTTCCCATTTGACTGTCATTGGAGTGACCTTACTTCTCCGAGCACATGTTCAATTACTCTTTACGTTGAGTTTAACTTATGCACGAAGTGCAAAAGCAAGTTGAGAGATTCAAAACACTTCTCCAATGTTTGCATATTTTATTTAGAAATTACATTTCATATTCTATTATTAGCTACAAAAGCCATTGATTGAAATCACTTAGAATAAAATGTCAATTTTCTTAAATTATTTTTTTAAATGTTTATTTGTTTTGAGAGAGAGAGAGAGAGAGAGAGAGAGAGAGAGCAGCAGAGGAGGAGCAGAGAGAGAGGGAGACAGAATCTGAAGCAGGCTCCAGGCTCTGAGCTGTCAGCACAGAGCCTAACACGGGGCAGAGCTCGAACTCACAAACTGAGAGATCATGACCTGAGTTGAAGTCAGACACTTAACCAACTTAGCCACCCAGGTGCCCCTAAAATGCCAATTTTTATTTGTTTAAGAATTTCAATAGGCATTTTAATTCAGAGAATAGGAATGAGGAAAAATCTATACAGAAAAAAAATGTATATGTGAAACTAGGTGGAACATTTTAGTTGTTTCCAGTTTGGTGTTGTTATGAATAAAGCCACAGTGAATATTACTGCATTCATTCATTCATTCATTCATTCATTCATTCATTTTAGGGAATATAGGTACCCATTTTAATTGGAATAGAAAAGCTATGTCATGGGATATTTATTTACATGTTAAATTAAATATAGGAATTCCACTAAAAGTTTTTCCAAAGTGGATGTATATCATTAGCATTACCGATAGGTGGTGTCTTATCAACTGAAATCTGTAACATGACAAGATGGGGCGTGTTACAGGGTGGTATGGTGGTAGACTGATTCCCTTCAGAGGACAGCACTCTCCCGTGTGTACCTCTCAATTACAAATTGAAATCACAACGTTCTGCCCCTTACAGATGAGGAGAGGTCAGTAGAATTTTTCTTCTCCATTGAAGAATGCTTCAACAGCGGGAAACATTTTTTCACCCCTCTCTTGCCCAGTACTATCGCGGTCATAGTGGGGAGTCATCAGGAAATAACTTTTCAATGGCTGAGTTTTGATCTCTAGTTTTACTTCTAGATTCAACAACTCCTCTTCCTGCCAGTGGTCAGTCTTGATTTAATCTAAGATTTAAATCTGAGATTTAAGTACTGGGCTCATGCCCACTTACTCCAATTATGATTAGCACATGTGACTAAACGGGCCAATGGATTAAGCCTTTTTGCTTCATCATATGAAAGAGAGAGATGAAAAAATTTTAGATTCGCCTTGAAAATTATCATAAACCTATATTCTTATTTGTGTTCAGAGATCATAATCTCTGATCCTTGAACTTCCCAAAGACATATTGCAGAAAAAAAGAAAGTGTATGATAAAATCTTCACCATTTGTCAAAGATCACAATTCTAAAATAAAAACCTAGAATTATAGTTCTTGCTCCACTTTCTTTTTCTGCTTTGCTCTATCCTTGATACTCCTGCACTGCATATCAATTTCCCAAATAAACAACTTTTTTCTATATCCACACATCATATGTACATTTGTATATTGAACTGCTGATACACAATGCCAACATGCAAGGTGGGTGTTAGTCTGTGTGAAGTCGACATATTGCATCAGGTAGATAAATCAGAGTACTGACTGGCATTTTCTGGCTATAGCATGAGGGAACACAGAGCACATCTACAGATTTTTTTGACTCTACTGTGCTAATTGTGGGCCAGGTCCACATTATTTAGTGATATGTAGGAACTTGGAATATATCTGAAAATATAAGATTGTTTCCATAACTCTCATATAACAGGAGGGGCAAATATGTAAGAGTCAGTGAGTCAGTGCTTTCATTACTGTCTTTAAAACCTTTAACCAAATTCTTAGAGGTTTTCAAAAGTGATACATATTATGTAGAGTACATGCTAAAATCAAATGATTTGAAATAAGGTAAATTCTTAAAACTGATTTTTTTTTAAATCCAGGGCTTAAATAACACTTTGCTATTGGGGCACCTGGGTGGCTCAGTCGGTTGGACGGCTGACTTCGGCTCAGGTCATGATCTCACGGTTTGTGAGTTTGAGCCCCGCGTCAGGCTGTGTGCTGACAGCTCAGAGCCCGGAGCCTGCTTCGGATTCTGTGTCTCTCTCTCTCTCTCTCTCTCCCCTTCTCATGTTCACGCTCTGTCTCTCTCTCTCTCTCTTTCAAAAATAAATAAACTTAAAAAAAAACACTTTGCTATTTAAAATTCTTAAAATACTTCTATTTAAATTCATTTGTAGGAGGAATTATTTCAAGAGAAGAATTTTTTTTTCTTTTTTAATTTCCTCTTAATAGGATTTCGTGGTATATGAAAGAGGTCTTAGTGTTTTTCCTGCACTGTGACTTTGAAACATCTTCATATTGATGCATTTCATTGTGTAAATGACTGAATCAAGATTCTGGGGGACACATCAAGGGTTACTCCCAATGAACTTAAAGATGGCCATGGTTCCACACCCTTTCTCTATCCTGCACTTCATGCTACTCTGCTCCATACAAAATATTCATTTGTTTAGCTGCGTACAAATACCTTTTTTTTGAAATTCCTATGCAATAACTAGATTTCCCATCCAAGTTCCACAATACAATTTTAGAAATAATTTATCCATCCCGGGTGGCTAATACCGAATTCTTTGTTCAATCTGACAGAAGCATGGCATTGTTTTCAAGTGCTGGCAACTTTCCCGTATCAACTGCAATGCCACAGATGGGTTCCTGATTCTGTCCTTTAAAATTTAGTAGCCTGTGCCGAAATACATCTGACTCTTCCTGAGTCTGGTCGTATTTTTCCACCATCAGCATCCCATTCATCATCAGCCCCTGCTGTGTCTGTGCCACCTGTTAGCTCCGTCTGTGCTCTCTCCGTATCCGTTGCTTGCATCCTTTCTTTGCTTAGTTTTACGTCTACTTACTCATTAGCTGCAAATGAAGCTTGTTGCTTCCAGTCTGCCAAAAGTGTATTGGGAAAACCCACTTCATTTTTCTTTTCATAATCTTGCTTTACCTAAAAGTGAGTGAAATCTTTAGTCTTTTTGTGCAGTCGTAATGCCTACTGACAGCTTCATAACTTAAATATTTAGAGGAATGTAGTTGGGTCAAAGCGAGTGCAGATCGGGACATACTATTGTGCCTTAAGCAACAGATGGGTATTTGGAAACTCCTGCAGTGGAAAATTAAGAGACCTCCACTAGCATAAATGCTTTAATAAATTATTGCAAGCACTATTGAGATAAACTGCATGTGTATACCCTCTTTTCTATTAATTAGCCATCTCTCAAAAAAAACCACAAGTCATCTTTGAGGTCTAATCAATGCTCCTTTTCTGGGGACAAGTTGTAAAAAGAGAGAGAGAGGCAGGGGTGGGAAAAATTACCTTAGCTTAAATATTTTTTCAAATATAGTTTAAAACACTTCACTAAATATATTTTACTGAATCATCTGAAAAGCTACAATTGCTTCATTATAACCTTTATTTATACATTACTTGTCCACTTAATTATTTAATAATTATTTATGAAGTTTCTACAGTGCGGCTGTAGAAACTTGCATAGGCTGCCTGCTGTTACAGAACTCACAGCTGAATGGAAGACAGGGCAGCATAGGATCGAGGAGAGAACACAGCCTCTGCTCTGATCGAGCTATCACCAGGGAAGAGTGGGTTCTCACAAGCAACAAGCAGCGGGCTCTGACTTTAACCTGGAGGAGGGCTGTCTGTGGATTCTGGAATGAGGGAGACTTATTACAGGAGATTCTAGAATAGGAGTGTACTTGGTTTAGTGAGACATTGCACATCTTGGAAATATATGGGGGGTGGATTCTGTTTCTCCTTTAATGTACTCTTTATAATTACCTCTTCTCTTCCAGGTGAATTTCACCCATTGGCAACTTAGCCAGGTTTCAAAATTTTTCAGTTACCTATAATTATTATCATAATCTCATTTCAGTATTGAGTCCTGAGTCTTACTTGTTTCATTTTCCTTTTATTTCATTCTACTTAATACTCTTTTATTAAAAACGATTTGGGGGCGCCTGGGTGGCTCAGTCGGTTGAGCGTCTGACTTCAGCTCAGGTCATAATCTCACAATCTATGAGTTCGAGCCCCACGTCAGGCTCTGTGCTGACAGCTGAGAGCCTGGAGCCTGCTTCGGACTCTGTGCCCCTTCTCTCTCTGTACCTCCCCTGCTCACGCTCTGTCTGTCTGTTTGTCTCTCTCTCTCAAAAATAAACATTAAAAAAATTTAAAGCCATCAAGACTTTGTCTTTTCTTTTTTGTTTATTTATTTTTGAGAGAGAGAGAGAGAGAGAGAGAGAGAGAGAAAGAAAGAGTGTGAGCTGGGGAGAGGCAGAGAGAGAGGAGGACACAGAATCCAAAGCAGGCTCCAGGTTCTGAGCTGACAGCACAGAACCCAATACGGGGCTCGAACTCACAAACGGTGAGATCATGTCCTGAGCTAAAGCTGGGCGCTTAACTGACTGAGCCACCCAGGTGCCCTAAGACTTTGTGTTTTCAATGGGGTATTTATTTATTCAGAAGTTTATAATATATTTAGATTTGTTTCTACTAACATCTTTTGAGCATCATTTGTGCAGTCTTTTGTTCCTTTATAATTATTCATAGTTTTCTTTTGGTTTTTCTAACGTTTTCCTTTACATTTTTGAGGTTATATTTTTTTCTATCTTCAGATGTTTTTTTCCAGCTATTTTAATATTCACACTTAAAGTCTACAGTTAGTATGTTTGATCCTTCTCAACACATTAATACAAGCACCATAGAATGCTCAACAATGATTAACTTTCCCAATTTACATGATATTTGGTCCAAAGTTTTTATTCTAAGCCCACAAATTAGACACCATTTTTGTTGTTCTTTGTTGAGTCAATGTTTAGTTTGGTTTACTCATGTATTTTTCAGAATCTTTGATTTTCTTTCCTCTTACAAGTCATTTTGCTCCTTTGCAAAGTCATTCTTTTGCAAAGTTTGATTATGAAATGTGTCATAAAATCTCCAAGGATTTGTTTATATTTAAAATTATTTCACACGTTTTCTTGAAATATAAGTTTTCAAGGTACAAAATTCTCGATTGTTAGTTATTTTTTAATGGAATACTGAAGGTATTACCCTAACGACCTATAGCTTTAAGTTTAATGGCTCTTATACAGTAGACAAATGCTCCTTTCTTTCCAGATGCCTTTTTTCAATCAAACTTCTTATTTTTTAAAATAGTTTTAGGTTAACATGTAGTTGTAAGAAATAAAGCAGATATCTTGTGTCCCTTTACCTTGTTTCCCAGTGGTAACCACTTAAAAATGTATGGTACAATATAACAACCAGGAAAGAGGCATTGACATAATTGTGCCATCTTGCTCAGATTTCCTGTTTTACATGTACTCATGAACTCATCTGTGTTTATGTGTGTGTGTGTGTGCGTGTGTGTGTGTGTGTGTTTATGCTTATTTCCATGCATTTTTATCAGAGGTGTAGATATGGTGTACCACCAAAAAAGATTTTCATGTTACCCTTTTGTAAACATAACCATATCCTTCCTATCTCCTCCCCACTTTGACCTCCCCATCTTGATTCACTACCACTAATTTGTTCTCAATCTCTATCATTTTTCAATTAAAAAAAACCACTATGCAAAGGAATCATATATAAGGAATCAGATGGCACCTAAGCCTTTGATTTGGCTTTTATCACTCAGCATATTTCTCAGATTCATGGAAGTTGATGTGTGATTCAATTATTTGTATCTTTTTATTGTTGGATAAGCATTGGTATGGGTGTAGCAATTTTTTGTTTGTTTTCTTTTTGTTTTGTTTTGTTTTTTACTAGTCAACCATTGAGGATATTAGGATATCGGGATGCTTTTAGTATTTGCCATTAAGAATTAAGTTGTCATGAATATTCGCGTACATGTAAATGTGTGTTTCCATTTCTCTGGGATAAATGCCCAGTACTGGAATTGCTGAGTTGTATGATAATTGTATGTTTAGTTTTATTTAAAACAAAACAAAACACTACCAAACTATTTTTGAGCAGCTGCATCATTTTATCTTTCCATTGGTAACATGTGAATGATCTAGCTACTCTGAACCCTTGACAACTTTAATGTTGTCACTATTATTTTTTTAAATTCATTTTAGCCATTTAAATGGGTATGTAGTGAGACCTCGCTGCCTTTGTAATTGTCATTTCCCTAAAAGGTAATGATGGTGAATGTATTTTCATGTACTTATTCTCCATTTGTATATCCTCTTCATTGAAATGTTCTTTAAGCCTTTTGTCCATTTTCTAACTTGATCATTTAAAAAGAATTTAATGTTTATTTTTTAAGAGGCAGAAACAGACAGAGTGCAAGTTGGGGAGTGGCAGAGAGAGAGGGAGACACAGAATCTGAAGCAGGCTCCAGGCTCTGAGCTGTCAGCACAGAGCATGATGCGGGGCTTGAACTCACGAACTGTGAGACCATGACCTGAGCTGAAGTGAGACGCTTAACCAACTGAGCGACCCAGGCGTCCTGTCATTTTTTTAATTGCTGACTTTTGATAAGGCTTTATATATAAAGATACTAGTCCTTTGTAAGATATGTGGTTAGCAATCATTTTCTCCCAGTCTGTAGTTTGGCTTTCCTGCTATTAACATGGTTTTTGGCAGAACAGAATTTTTAACTTTGATGAGGTCTGATTTATCAATTTTTCCATTTATAAATTGCACTTTAATTGTCGAGCCTAAGACCTCTTCATTAAGGCCTAGGTTCTGAAGACTTTTTCCTAAAATTTTTGTAGTTGTATATTTCAAGCTTAAACTTATGATACATTTTGAGTTAACCTGTGTGTAAAATATGAGGATCAGTTTGAAGTTTACATTTTTTTGTCTATGGATGCTCATTTGCTCTAGCACCATTTAGGAATAAATAACAAATTGTTTACATACTTTTGTGAAAATGTAGTGTAACATATTTGTGTGGGTCTATTTCTAGGTTTTTTTTTTTTTTTTTTTTTTTTGGTCCTGTTCTATCGATCTCTGTACCTCTCTCTCCTCCAATACCACACTTATAAAGATAACCGAGTCCATTTCCACTGCTAGTGTCTCTAATTGTCTCTACTCCGTCCCTGGGATCCACGGCCACCAGTGTCACCTGCCACGGCAGATGGAGCTGCAAAGTGGAAGGGTGATGTAGGAGTTTCCTTAACTTCTATGACCACACACCGTGCCGGAGCCTCTTGACATCTTATTTGTCCACAATACTCCAGTATGTTTTCTGCCTTTAAAACTCCCCAGGCCAAAAATGCACACAGATGCAGCTGTGCCTCCAAATGTGAAGGGGAACATGTCATACTCTCTATAGTTCTGGAGGAGATTAAATGGGCAATACTGATAATCTGGAACACTTGCCTAAGAATATGTTCATTTCACTCTTTCGCGGAAGCTACGTTGCAGTAGAACTGTTTTCTCAAGCATGGCAGCTACCAGTCGAGGTAGAGATCCCTCTATCTTTAGAAACATCATGATTGAGAAGTCAGCTTCATGTAGTTTTCCTTCCTATCTTCTTGGTTCGTGGGAAAATAAAGCTTATCTTTGTGAATACAGAAATTCTGAAATCATAATTAAGCCAGTGTCCTGGACCAGAGACTGAGCGTGATCCTAGTGTGTCGGTGCCTTCCTGTCCTGCACCAGTTCCTGTCAGCAAGCTCTCTGTGTGTGGGGAGGTGCCTGTCTACAAATGCTAGAGGACATCTGTAGTTTGTGGAGACATTTAACATCTTTTGTTTTCAGACAATAGTGTAAAGCTGACAGACTCAAAAAAAAAAAAAATCAATTTACTGTTCAAATTTAAGAGACAACATAAAACACATCTCACAGGGGATGCTCATTTCCTTAATTTTTAAAAGCTGGTAACATTTGAATTTTTTAAGCCCAACTATCCAAGTAAATAGTCAAAATTTATTATATTGAAATAATAGTTTATATTAAAATGCAAATAAGACAAACATAATTTAAAGAAGACAAATATATAAAGGATTTAGCTCAATAACTACTACAAGGTACATACCTATATTTATCATTTCTCTTTTTTCTCTTATCAAATAAGGTTCAGTGGAAAAAAGGACTAAAATAGTTTCCTCTTAAAGAGTCTTTCCCATAAATCGCATAAGCCATCATATGTTAAGATTTTTGAGGAAAACATTCATTGTAAATTTTTCACTATATCATGAAAAATATAACCCTTACAAAAGATTATCAGATGATGAATTATTGTTCTGGCCAGAATCAAACAAGAGTAATCCTGAGGCAAAGCTCTTGACAAATATCAGCGATTCCTTCTCAAACATGTGCATTTGGCAGGTCTATGTGTGGCATACCTTCTGGAAATAATCAATCTTGTGGACAAGAGTATCTATCAGAAGGTTAAGAGACATACTGAAGTATTGAGCACCATTCTGAATCATCTTAGAGCAAATGAAAAGTCATCACAGTTTTATAAGAGTATGTCCACCCATAAGAAATGATTTTTAAGTAAATAATACAATGAACACATGATAGATAACCACGAAGCCTTTAACTAAATGACTTTTTAATGGTTATAAGGGAAGTCTTCGGAGAACTATTATTAAATTATAAAACAAAGGTGAAGAACATTGTGAAGTATGATCCCTCTGTACTTAAAATGATTTGTGTGTGAAAACAAAAAGAGATAGATACACACAGTTAATACACAGCACTATATATGTAAAAAAAAAAAAAAAACATGAAAAGCTGAAAAAGTATTTAACAGATGTCAACTTTGAGAATGACTAGGGTGGGGGAAAGAAGCCTTAACTTTTTAGATTATAACTTTCTTTACTATCTGGTTTTTAACCATGTGCACATATATAAAGTTTAATGTGAATAAGTGATAGGAATATTGGTCATTTTCATTGTCCTCTTTTGACAATAGATAAATATGCTTTTACATAGAAAACATACAGGAAAGAAAGATGTATGAATCTTTCTGAAAAAATTCCTTAACAATAAAATCTAGACAAATGGGACTAAATACATTTTTTTTTAAAAAAAATCAGTGAGTAGAAATAGACAAATAATGAATTATCTATTTGGATACAGAACTTCTCCTAAATAACCATCAGAAATATGCCTAAGTGTACTTGTTATAGAAATCTAGGTAAATATTATAAACCTTGACTATGTAAAAATAGTAATTGGGAAGCAACATTGAAAAGTGAGAGTAGGTGAATAGGAGACAGTGTGGGAGAGAAACTTTCTCTTTTTTTGTACCTGACAGTCAGTCCACAAGATCTAAAATGAAAACATTAATTTTAAAAATAGCAAGTCTGGACTGTTTAGTAAACTTTCTTTTTTAGTCTGGAAGAATTTAGAGAAAGTAATATCTTTATTTTGTGAAGAAATATTTATCATAATTTTAGCAGTTTATACTGTTCCATTATTATTTCTTTCTGCTCAATTAATAGAAAATTGAATAATTCCTGTTAAATATTAGTAAAATCATTTATGCATATATGGATGTATCTACAATCTATTTATCTTCATCCATCTCTCTTTTTCCATTACATATGCATAGAAACATATATATAATGATATTATCTTCACTTGACTAGTATTTCTAAATAATTTGGGTTTAGATGTTTTAAAGGCTCTACTAATTACTTTTAGGCATTCCAATTGCTTTTGCTGAGTGGATATAATTTACATAAAATTACATATACAACATTATTATATATATAATATGTACTGCATAATGTATAGCAAAAAAGGAAAAAAAAAAAGAAAGAAAGAAAAAAGGAAACACAAAACAAAACAAAAACGTGAACTCACCAGCAGTTCCATATATAGAACTGTTGGTTGATTAGGTAGAAAAATGTGAATTGGGACAAGCTTGGCAATTACTTTTTCACAGGCAAAAAAAACACACAAACACAAAACGAGGCATCAAGAATTCAAGTCCTTGGGGTGCCTGGGTGGCTCATTTGGTTAAGCACCTTACCCTTGATTTTGGCTCAGGTCCTGCTCTCAGGGTCATAAGATCAAGCATGGAGCCTGCTTCAGATTCTTTCTGTCCCCCTCCCTCTGCCCTTTCCTGCTTACACTCTTGTTCCACAGTGGGGAAAAAAAAAGAATCAAGTCTTTTCCCGAGGATTACACTTGTAATAGCTGGTGGAGACACTAGCAATCCATTCATTATGTATCAATCAAGGGAAGCACATGGTATTCTTCAGCAGATGAGAAGAGATTGAATAACTTTAAAATAGGAAAAACAACCAGCCAAGGAGGCCCTTTGGTAGGCACCCTTGTGGCAAAGTAGGGCACAGATCAAAAGCGGGGGGACCACGTTGGGGGTGTAGTCAAGACGAACATGATTGGAAGAGATAAGGAAGGAGGAAACTAAAGCTCTGGCTGATTCTGAATCTGACCTATTCACAGATTTTACCTGATATATTCCCTCTCACCAATTTAAGTCAATTTCAGTTTCTGACACATCGTTAAATCCTTAAATGGACTAAGACTCGAGTTTCTAATAGCCATCTTATATTCTACTTAGAGGTGGCATGCAGTTTTTCATATATCCCAGGACTTAATATGCAAAGTAGCTGAAGGGCAAAGGAAAAAGTTTAAGTTTGAAAGTGAAATGCTAAGTTTCACTTATTCCAAACACCACAGTGTTCCAGCTAAAGAAAGCCTGCCAGTTCTCCAAACAATAGCAACATTCCCTAATGTGTGTTAGGTGTTTGTGTGTGTGAATGTACATTCTTAATTGTATAAATCTTCCTTTTTCCAGCTCCATTTTGCTACTGGAGAAACAGATATGAAGAAGTCACAGGAGATTTTTACCAATTGGACCCCTACACCCTAGTGCTTTACTACCTAGCTGGAAGTCATATTCCTTGCCCCTTCCTTGGGTGGCAGATAGGGGAAAAAAGAGGAGATATACAGATAGGGATGTGGATAGAAATAGAGATAGAATTGGGGGGGGGTTCTAATTACTTCTGAGTTTAGTGCATTTAAAATCACCCTCAAGTCTCTTTTCTTACTCACTTTCCTTCTGATAATAAGACTGCCTGGAAATGAGATGCATTGAAAGATTAAACATGTGTCTGGAAAGGATGCACGGCACCTGCAGGAAATGGTAATGACTCAAACCTTAATGCCTCACCCAAATTCCATATAATCCAAATGTAAATGGTGTGAAATGAAGATAGACATTATGCCACTTTGGGTAGTTTATTAAATCGAAGAAAAACTCAGTGAGTCTGAAATAAGTATCTCCATGATTTATCTTATGACGTTAAAGTACAAATTATGATTGGCATGGCTGTTGGAGCTAGTCTGAAAGTTAGGTAACCTTATAAATCACAATTACTTAATGACCAAAGGTACATGTTTCTTAAATCAATGTTACTGAATGAGCCTTTCCTACACCTAGAAAGTTTTGTTCCCCTGTCTAGGAATTGGCAATCACCTTTAATTTGTTTTGTTGAAAGAAGGTTGACATGGCTTTTCAGAAATTTTAGTTTAGTGATCCCGAACCCTGAGGACTCCTCTTCTTACATCTATATAGACCTGAGAATGGTTGTTGTAGAGATGGATGTACACAAAAAATCCACAGGGGCACCATGGGATGGAGCGGCACGTGTTGCCAGAACAAAGCCACGGGAGACAATGGAGATTATTCATATCTGAGACTGCAGCCCCTGACCCACCCTGCCAGGGACCGCCTCTAGCCTTCTACCCTCTGGGGCCTGCCATGGTCACATCTGCAAACTCAAGACCATAAACAGAGAAGCTGCTTAACACCCACCCATTTAACGCATGTGTGGTGAGCATTATAGATTTTGTTTTCGGAATTCTTTCTCAGTATCAAATATTCACACGTGACAAGTATTTCTAACTACAGCCTCTACTGGCAACAGACAGTCCAAAACTGAGACGGGCCTCGTTAAAACAGTAGCAAGTGTTAAAAGGATACATTAAAGACATAGTAGAGTCTAAGTGAGATTTTTATCTGCATTTAGGAACCACTGCAGAAAAGAGCTCATTGTGGAAAAAGTGAGGCAGCGATCTGAAATACTGCAAATATCTCCACGTGAGGAGGTTAGGTGGGACTTCCAGTAAGTAGGTATTCTACTCTTACTTAAAGGGCTGACGGTGACTGGTCACCGTATGCCAAATATCCTCCTGCTACATATGCCCTTGACTCTGTTCCCTCCTCTGCATGCCTCCTCACCATTGGTTTCGTTTATCATAGACATTCAATCTTGGACAACTATGGAGCACTAAGTTGTTTCCTTTTCCAGCATCAATCACTCTGTCACAATACAGTGAATATTATCTTTGTGACTCAACGTGTGCTCCCTAGACCAGCAGCAGGGTTATCTCCTGGTGGCTTGCTAGAAAGGCAACCTCGTGGTACTAACTCCAGATCGACTGAATGAAAATACTCATTTTACCAAGATTCCATATTGATTCTAAGGAATATTAAAGCTTGAAAAACACTTCTCATTACCACTTTGGTGGCCTTTCTAAAACATAAACCTCTGACTGACTAAAATTTGGATATGCCCAGCCACCCCATCCATCCGGCATCACATCCAGCAGGACCACTAAAAAAAAAGTCAGTCTTCACTGAATAGAAAGGGTCTAAGACCTTTAAAGTCCCTCTCATCTTCTCCTCTCCACCTCAGTTCCCAATCTGCACCTGCAACTAAATCACCCTCATTCTATTCCCTCGACACATCAAACTTGCTTCTACTTCCAACATTGTTCGTCCTATCAGTTTAAGAGCTCACCTCCAGGCCAATACGATATAATACAGTCACCAAACCACACATTAAAAATGTGTTGAAAGCCAGGAGTTCATATTCACCAACAGTTAAGCCTATAACATGCTCATTCCCTGACCCGTTGCTTCATTTCTCTACCTTCTTCCCAGTACCTCCAAGCTGACAGAGTCTTGGCTTGATTTTCCTGAATCATGACCACCAGTCCCTAATGTTTTACTTACTAGCTGTTCCTTACACGGCCCTGACTATCTGCCTGGTTATTTCTTTTCTTGCCTTGTGATCAGGATTTCCTCCCTCTGGTCCAATGGGCAGAGCTGGCAGGCCAATGCATCATGCTGTGCTCACTCCTTGTGTCCTCTAGTGCTAGATCTCAGACATAATATCATAGCCCTGCTTGTGAAAAAGCAAGATGGAAGAGTTTACAATAGCATGGACACACCTCTGTTTTATTACTTAGGCCTTACAAGGGTTATCGCCTGCTAAGGAGGTATGAGTGAACACATAGGAGTAGAGGCTTGCACTCATCCCCCCCAGAATCTTATCCCTGCTATTATAAACATAGCTCTGCCATTCCATGGGAGGTTTCAAATAGTCATTTAGGCTTTTTCCTACACTTAGAAAACTTTATGGATGCTCAGACATCTCAATTATGAGGCAAAGTAGACTGTATTCTTTGTACAAAGACAAGGAGTGGTTTCTGGCCAAGCACCAGTGGATTTATTGAGATTTGAATTGAAAAAGGATGCAAAGCAAGATATCTGCAAATGAGAAAGATATATTCCATTAGCCATTGCATGGATGATTCTTGGGATCCATTTCAGGATTTAGCTAGTAATGATAGTTTTCTCCATTTAGCACAGCGGCTGCTAGACCATACAGTACCATAGTGCAAATTAGGGGGGGAAAGAAAAGCTGCACTTAATTACTCAAGATACTGTATTTCCATGTGTTGGAAAATTAACATAAATCACTGTGTTAGTCTCCCATTACTGCTGTAAAAAAAAAAAAATTACCACACACTTAGCAGCTTAAAACAACGTAAATTTATGATTTCACATTCTTGCTCACAAGTCCATGTGCAGAGGGGTTTGGCAGGTTTCGCTGTTCCATGTTTAATAGGGCTGATAACAAGGACTTGGCCAGAAGAGCTCTTCTCTGGGAGCTCTGGAAAGAATCTACTTCCAAGCTGATTCAAGTTGTTGCCAAATCGAGTTTCTTATGCTTGTAGGACTGAGGTCCACATTTGCATGATGGCTATCAGCTGGGAAAGCCCTTATCACCGAGGGGTGTCTCCGGTCCTTACATATGAACAGGTCCATTTCCAAGACATCAACAACAAACACATCAAATCTTTCTCACTTCTGGAATCTTACTCTGCTGCTGTATCTTCCTTGTGTGTCTCTTTTAATAGATTTCTCTGACTATAATCAGAGAAAGTTCTCTGCTTTTAAGGGGTCCTGTGATTAGCCTGTGACCGTCTGGATAATCCAAGAAATTTCTCTATCTTAAGGTCTGTAATTTTGGTTGCATCTGCCAAGTCCCTTTGCCATGTAACATATTTGCAGTTTCCAGGAACTAGGGCATGAGCATCTTCAGAGGGCCATTCTCCTTTCCATATATTTCTTGTCTTGTTTAAACAAGAAAGCCTGAGGGCATCTAACAGAAACTTTTGGGATAAATAAACAATTACATAATATCTACAATGTAGAAGATGCCTTCTTTTTTTTTAATATATGAAATTTATTTTCAAATTGGTTTCCATACAACACCCAGAGCTCATCCCAAAAGATACCCTCTTCAATGCCCATCACCTACCCTCCCCTCCCTCCCACCCCCCATAAACCCTCAGTTTGTTCTCAGTTTTTAAGAGTCTCTTATGCTTTGGAAGATGCCTTCTTAAATATGCACTTCTCAACCATGGATAGCAGCTCTTACCTACAGACAGTTCAGCAAAGTCTTGGCTATATATCTGAAACTAGAGGTTTTGTGTGCCTGATCAGGCCAGGATTATGCAATTACCATCCACACTGGTGTTAGTTCCCAGAATTTCTTGCCAAATTACACAACCAAAATGGCAAGAGTCAATATTTGAACCCAAGTAGCTCTCTTTTCACTGCATCAAACCACTTTACTCTTCCCTGTGACATTGATAATGTTTCTCCCTTTCTTTTCAGTGAAATACTGGTAAATTGTAAAGTAATAAGTTTAACTTTCCAAGTGCTCTGTGTACAAAAGTGTAGTATTTCCAGAAATAGATAAAATTATGCTTTGTGAAATTTCCATCAGGAAGCTAATAATTAAGGTAGTAAGATAATTTGCCCAGAGCATATCAGTTTACGGTTTTAGTCTTCATAGAATGGCATATTTGGGTTCCACAACGCAACATTTAATGTGTAATACAAAACCATTAGGTAAGCAACAATATCAAAATGAGATAATCATAAAATTGGAATGCATAAATACATTCGGGCTGTTACAAACTCATTAACACAGATACATTCATGGCAACTCAGAAATTTATTTATTTCACACTTTCACAGTACACAAATTACAGACCATTGATTCTTCACTACAATCAAGTTGTCCTTACAATCTGTGTAAGTTCTGATTGCTGGGCAAGAGGAACCCTAATTTCCTTTTATGCATATTCAGAACTGTGCTTCCGAGGAAGCCATCAATTTTTCCCTTTTATGTAGAATACGTCTGAACAAATGAGTGAATATGAGAACGGATGGTGTCTACTTTTCCACTTATAACTGGAATGTGTTCTTCCTTCAAGGTGAGAAAAAAATGAAATAAAAACATAGTAAATTATAATCTCCAGTGAGCAATTAATAATTTGTATTTTTCCCTTTTCCACATAGCTACAACAAGCTGCCAAGCAGTAATGCCCAACTTTGAACTCTTTAGAATTTTCTGCTCTCTACTCTGCCATATTAATGCAAAGTATGGGGGAAATAATTTTACAAACAACTGAGCCATCATTTCTTCTTTCTTTGGGAAGTTATTCTTTTGAGGATGCATACAGTATATTAACATTTCAGGAGTGTTAGAGTAATAGAACGGATGTGTATTTACCTCATAAAATCCAGATAAAATGCCATATTTTCCATAGATTCTTCTTTGAGCACCTGCCTTTTCCCATTCCTATGTTATCCCAGACATAAAATAACTCTTATTCTTCTGAATACCATAAACTTATATATACTGTTCTGAAGCCATATTAGAAAAAGTAGATGGAGAGGAATAAATGAGATACAGGAAGAAGGAAAAGAGGGAGGGAGGGAAGGAAGGAGGGAGGGAAAAAGGGAGAGAGAGAGAGAGGAGAAAATTTATCCATGTATGCTCTACTATTAGGTTTTGAGATTCTTTCTTTCCTGAAACCCTATTGCACAGCTTGACTACTTAGTACAAAGCCTAACTAACACACAGCAGGAGGTAACAAGGCTCAATAAAGACATGGATGAGTATTTGAGTGCTTTTGTTTATCTATCACAGTGAGAAGCAAAATGTCTTGACTATGGTAACTTGTAAGAAAATACAAGTGGATTTTCATTATTACAAGTGAAAGAACATCAGTCATCATCATGCGCTCTTTAGACTCACAGATGGCTATAGTGGGTAAGGAATCATTGTTCTTCGAGATTATAGATGAAAATATTGAGACAACAGTGACTTATAGAGTGTTGTCTATGACTTTCTCAGTTTACCCGAATAAAAGCAGTGCCCAACCAGAATGCAGGTCTCTGGGTATTAATCCGTTTTTCAACAATAGCATCCTGGTTTTTCACTAAAAGTAGAGAACACATTTTCAAAAAGAAAATTAACTGTGGCCAGAAGATGAGCTAAGCCTTTTCAGTGATTTTAATTTACTTATAATATTTTTCTAATTTGTTTTTCTTAAAAAAATTAACATCTGTATAGGCCCTGGAGACAAGAGAGGCTCTGGTGTGATAGCTCTAGGAAATACCAACCTGAAACATCTCAGGTGCAGTTTCATCTGTTAGTGCATGTTTCCAGAAGTTGATGTGGAGTATCATCCATTCTACAATGCTCCAAGGGTCTGAGAGCACGAGAAACCGGAAACTCAGGGATGTTTCACATTGTAATATGTTGCTTGTCAACTTTTTCAAATCACAAAGACCTTTTAAAACTTTGGAGGAGAAACATGGGTACCTTGGATCTCACAAAAATCAAGTCGATTTGTATTCTTACTTACTGCAAGGAATTTTTAGGGCCCTTGGGTACTGAAAATCACAGCATATCTATGTGTTCCCGCAGTTCCGTTAAGAATAAATTCTGCCATCGATTAGTTCAATCATCACAAGATATTTTAAATTCAGTTTTTGCTGTTCAAATAGCACTCTTAGAAAGAAATGTCTCTTTATTAAACATCATTTTAAAAAAGCGAATCTGCTAACATAGTCTATCATATAAATGTGACATGTTTTTTGATGCAAGAATTAACAATACCATGAAACATAATTTATTAAAGTGAATGTTGGGGAAATACTGCAATGAACAAACTCTCATTTCCCTAGAGTCTTACTTAATGAGTAAGTCAAGAATTTGTAAATTAACCGAGAACTCAAAAATTTCATAGAAGATAAGCGTTTGAGATACATTTGTGCAGTTCGGTAGTTATTTTGTATTTTATAATTAAAAGTATTTTCACTATTTAATACACTTAACACATATTTAATGAATTCCCTTTATATCATTGCCATTTGAAGTGTTAGAAATATCATGATAAGACAGAGAGACGTAGTCCCTTAGGATGGTCATATTCTATGTAGAGGAAAAATATAGTAAATAAGCAAATAAACCGAAAAACTATTGAAATATTAGGAAGGAAATAAATAAGGTGAAATAATATGGACCACCTTGGAGAAAAGGCAGTTTATGCTACCTCAGATAGGACGATCAAGTATACTTCTCTCTGAGAAGGTGACATTGGATATAGGAAATGAAGAAAAAGAAGAGATCAATAATTAAGGGAACTTGAGAAAAAAGAGTATCTTAATAAGATAAAAAAAGAATAGAGGGTAAACTATAAAAGTGAATATTATATTTCTAATGAATATTTTGCCATTTTCCCAAGAATCTTCTATGAAATTCTCTAAAGTCTATATACTCACCACCACAATCAGAGATACTATCAAAGAATCTTGAAAAACAGTGATTAATGTGCTTTAGCATATAAAAAATCTAAGAAAATTTGCAGGACAAAAACTTGATTATTTTTGCTAATGTTTTCAAAATGTCTTTAACCATTATCCTCCTCAATGTTTTTGGTAGTTATTACATTGTTAATATTCATGAAACTGGAAAAAATCTGCTCTAAGTAAATCATCATCATCCTCATCCTTATTCCAGGAATTTACAAGTGTCTATTTATGCGAATTTCAGATAAGGTGGATTTTAATAAAAGAGTATATAAAGGCCACCTCTATAAAGTCATTCAAGTGTCATTACTCCACCAAGACATGAAGATTTTTCTCTCCAAAATTTTTAACAGGTATTTTCCCACCAGTTAAATCCTAGTTCATTCATTTCTCTTTTTTTCCCTAAAATACTTCAACAGCCCCCTAAATGGAATCCTTACTTTCACTATTTTTCTCAAATGTAGATGATTACAATTTTCTAGACTTAACTCTTTAAAAAAGTTATTCTGGCTATACACACACAGACACACACACACACACACACGTTTTAAAGAAAGGAAATTACATACACACAGACACACGTGTGTATTTCCTTTCTTACACGTGTAATTTCCTTTCTTTAAAACACCTGTGACATACAGTAAATCTCAACTTCTTCACACTTTACATAACAGCCTACGTGAACTTGTGGGTTATACCTCTCCCCTACCACCCTTCCACACTCCAGGAACCTTAGACACATATCACTTTTATATAAATTTATATACATTTATATTTTTCTATAAACGCCTCTGCTCCTATCTGCCTCTGCTATTTCCTATCTGCTAGGAAAGCACTTCACTATCACTGTCTCCACCTCATTTCCTTAATCTAGCTAATCCCTACTCATCTATCAACATCACCACCATCATCATCGTCGTCGTCGTCACCATCAGTAACATGTACCTTGTCATGTGACAGGTTCTAAAGATGGGGTGAATGGAGAGAATCAATGAAAAAATAGGCTCTAGATTCATATTCTCTTTTGTTCAAGTCACAAATCTACGTTACATAAATTGCCTTAATCTCTATTCTTTTCATAGTGTCTATTCCTAAATTTAATGCCAGACTATCTCTTATAGCAAAACATAGATGGATAACATCCTTGTTCTTTTTGTTTTAATTTGAAGACATTTTTTTAGAGCAACTTTAGTTTTACATACAAATTGTGAGTGAAATAAAAAGATTTCCCATATTTACCCTGCCCTCACACATGAATGGCCTCCCCCATTATCATCATTCCCCACCAGAGTGGTACATTTCTTACAATTGATAAACCTACAAAGATACATCATAATCGCCCATTTTTTACCTTAGGCGAACCTTAGGGTAATATCCATAGTTCACCTTAGGGTTCACTCTTTGTAGTGGACATCCTATGGGTTCAGATAACCAGTATAATGGCAAGTACCCTCATTATAGTACCATGCCGTGTATATTCATTGCATTAAGAATCCTCTGTGCCCCACCTTTCATCCCCCTCCCAAATCCCAACTGCTGAGAAGCATCTTTTGCTATCCCCACAGGTTTTTGGTTTTGTTTTGCCTTTTGCAAAAGTACTTGGAATCATTCAGTATGTAGCCTTTTCAAATTGGTTTCTTTGACTTAGTAACATGCATTTAAGTTTCCTTCGTGTATTTTCATGGCCTGATAGCTTATTTCTTTTTAGCACTGAATAATATTTCATTGTCTGGATGTACCATAGTTTATCTTTATCCATTTATGTACTAAAGGACATCTTGTTTGCTTCCAAGTTGTGACAATTATGAATAGAGCTGCTATCAATATCTGTTTGTGGGTTTTTGTATGAATACAACTTTTCAACCCCTTTAAGTAAATACCAAGGAGGATGATTGCAGGATCGTATGGTAAAAGTATATTTAGTTTTATAAGAAAGTGCAGGTCCTCCAAAGTGGCTACACCATTTTGTATCCTCAACAGCAATGAATGAGAGTTCCTGTAGCTTCACATCCTTGCCAGTCACTGGTATTGTCAGTGTTCCAGATTTTGGCCATTTTAATAGGTGCATGGAGATATTTCATTGTTGTTTTAATTTGCATTTCCCTGATGACTATCATGTGGTATATCTTTTCATGTGCTTATTTGCTATTTGAATATCTTCTTCAGTACCTCCATTTCTTCATTTTTTTAAATATGAAATTTATTGTCAAATTGGTTTCCCTACAACACCCAGTACTCATCCCAACTATTTCTTCATTTTTTAAAACATTTTACCATTTATTTATTTTTGAGAGAGACAGAGAGAGACAGAGCGTGAGGAGGGTAGGGGCAGAAAGAGAAGGAGACACAGAATCTGGAGGAGGCTCCAGGTCTGGGCCGTCAGCACACAGCCCAACATGGGGCTGGATCCCAGGAACCATGAGATAGTGACCTGAGCTGAAGTGAGAAGCTTAACCAACTGAGCCACCCAGGTGCCCCACTATTTCTTGATTTTTAACAGGGGACTAATCATACTTCCTATTTTTAGGTATGTTGAATGAATTATATACATTAACCACGTAACAAGCTTAGAAGGGTGCTTGGCCCGTCTTAAGTAGTTACTATTTTTTTAACTAAGTCCTTCATATGCCTTCTCATTTTAATCCTCGCTACAGATATGTGATGGTATCACCCTTTGCAGAAGAGGAAACTGAGGTTTAGTATTTTGCAGAAAGTATTATAGGGACTAAATGGTAGAAACAGGTTATGAATTCATATCTAACATCAAAACCTGTACTTCTGGAGTGCCTGTGGGGCTCAATCAGCTAAGTGTCAGACTTCGGCTCAGGTCTTGATCTCACAGTTCGTGGGTTCGAGCCCCACGTCGGGCTCTGTGCTGACCGCTCGGAGCCTGGAGCCCACTTCGGATTCCGTGTCTCCCTCTCTCTCTCTGCCCCTCCCCTGCTCGTGCCCTGTCTATCTCTCAAAAATAAACATTAAAAAGCAAACAACAACAAAAGAACTTGTATCTTTTATTGTAATGGTGTTGTATATGGGGACAGGCGGTAACTACACTTGTGGCAAGCACAGCATTATGACGCAGTGGTTGAATCACTATGTTGTACACCTAAAACTAATGGTAAGTAGTGAAGGAACTATCCTGCAATCTAAAAAAATTGCAAACAAAACCCCCTCCAAAACCTGCACCTTAAATCTCTTTACCATCCCTCTAACTCTAGGCTTTCGGATACTGCTTTTAGAAAACATTTTCTAATGTGTCATATTCTTGAATTCTGAAACCTTTGTCCATAACCCTATTATTGGACTGCATCATTAGAAACTGAACTACAATTATCTGATTATGAACTAGCTTTATGAATGACATTTTGGAGTCTTGAGAGTAAGAGATATATGTATTTCCCCTCTTTGCACTCCTAGCACATAATAGAGTGACTTTCATGCAGTAAGTAGTCCATCTTTCTATGTATTTTTTTAAGTTTATTTATTTTGAAGGAGAGAGTATAAGCAGGGGAGGGGGAGAGAGAAGAAGGGAGAGAATCCCAAACAGGCTTCTCGTTGTGAGTGCAGAGCTCGAACTCACAAACCATGAGATCATGACTGGAGCCAAAATCAAGAGTCAGATGCTTAATTCACTGAGCCACCCAGGCACCCCTATTTTTAAAATTAATAAATAAGTGAGCAGCTGGATGAAGTTATCAGAAATCAGCCTTCAGGGTAAGTGATGAGTTTAATGCGTGTGTGTGAGGGTAGGGTGTATAATTTGAATTTTATAACACAGATATCTTTCTGTGACAAATGTTATTTTTCAAGTTGATTATGAAATGTTACTTAGTATAGAAAATATTATTTCTCTCACTAGTTTGTGTTTAACTTCATTATAACTATAAAGAAATTACCCCTCCCATTCCCTAGAGGTGCACCCTTGATAACTATTTTCCATTATAGCAAGTGATGATTTCCTGAACAAGTTTACATTTTTTTAAAAGAAGACTAATTAAGCCTCTTTTTTTTTTTTTTTACCAATTTCAGCTGATCCGAATAATAAGCTTTTATAACCTTGACAAAACTGTAAATGTTAATAAGCTTAATAGGGAGAAATGGAAAAGGAAACCTTAATTCAATAATGGAAAGCCTAATGATTTTATAAATAAGAAATACTTTTTAGCATGGCTCCTCTAATTAGCTCAGTACTTCCTGTGAATGGAGATGCTCCAAAAATACAACAGTTACACATCATAAGCGTGGTTGCACTGTACTTTTGCCTGTGGACACTATTACTATCATGGGTCCCGTTTCTTTACTATGCCTACTTGGGTATGCCCACAATACTCACCCCCGTGCCAAGTGCACATTGCTTATTATGAATCTTAACTTCTTGAATTCCATCTGGAGTGAAAATGAAATGGAAATAGTTCAGTGTTCGTTCACTGCCTTTAATTCTGGCCTTTGTAATGTAGCAAGGAAGGCATAAGTTTCCATGTTGGTCAGTTATAGATGAATTTGTGCTGTTTAATAAATACCACCATTCAAAAATACCATAGAACAATGCACGTCCACAGAAATATCACATTAATTCACTTACTATAAAGGTAAAACATCTTTTCTAATCAATATTTCATGTAAGGTGAGGAGCATTTGGCATAGATATAACACCCTAAGTGAGCTGTCAAGGGCCTGAGATAAATCTGAGACTTCCCTAATTAGCGTAAATAAGTTATGGCATGTGCTCTGATTTTCTTCAGATATTCTTTCCGTGCTAATAACATTGTGATGTTAATCAGAACAATGATATTGAAGAACTGTTGCCTAACCCAATATAAAAATACTTTTAGCTTAATGTACAAGAAATGTATTATTTACATTATTGTAGATAATACAAAGACACAAGAATGAGTCAATTTTACTGACAAATACATTATGATTTTACATTGAGCAAATCGATATACCAGTTATAACACTCCATTTATCTTTGTACATCATGCAAATGTCACTAAAAGTGTGCACTAAAATGTTTTAAACATTTATATAGACAAAAGCTGGAAGTAACAAAATATCTCCCAATAGTAGATAGTAGCATAGTACACAGTAAGGGAATTAATGATCTAGCATTAACACAGCAACATAGCTCCATCTCAAATGGTAAGAAAGAAAATACAGGCACAATGATTAAAAATTGCATAATTCCATTTATAAACATTTAGAAAATAGGCAAACCTAATCTTTAGTGTTAGAGGTAAGACATAGTGTCTACCTCTCACTGGGTAGTGACTTTAACATAGTAGGTGGCATTATGGATCATTGGAACGGTGTCTTCCTTCACCTGAATGCTAGTTACATGGGCTGTTCACTTTGCAAATGTTTATACAATTGTCCATTTCTGATTTCTAAATTTCTAAGCATATATTCTATACATTAAAATGTATTCAGTGGGGCGCCTGGCTGGTTCAGTAGGTTAGCGTCCAACTTTGGCTCAGGTCATGGTCTCACGGTTCGTGGGTTTAAGCCCTAGGTCAGGGTCTGAGCTAACAGCTCCATCCAGGCCTGGATGCCGCCTGCTTCAGATTCTCTGTCCCCCTTTCTCTCTGCTCCCCTCTTGCTTGCATTGTCTCTTTCTCTCTCAGAAATAAACATTAAAAACTTGTTTTAATGTATTCCAAAATATAACTAACACTAAGTGGAAGCTTTTAAAATTTCAATAACATTATCAAGATACAGAAAATAACATTACAAGTTAAGAAAAGTAATGCACATTTATCTAATCAGTAAGCTCCTACATGTTTTGCCTTTTAGAAACTTGTGGTTTGTTAAAAAACAAAGAAAATAACACTAACAAAAGTAATGCTAATTCAACACTTTTAGACAAGAAAGATCACTTATTATTAATAGAAGATATAATTATCTGATGGTATATATTGAATCATATGGGTAGAAATTAAAAACTATGTTTAAGTATTTTATTTCATTGATTCTGACTAAGAAAATAAAAAGTATTTGTTTTTGTATAAATGTTTGTTGAACAACAGAGAGATGTTTTTGTCATGTTCCAATCAACTGACTTACAAGAGAGTGAATTGACCTAATTTTGGTTAGAAAACATATTTTCAGAATGCATTGATTTTAATATTTTGTGAATTTGTATATTATTTTGAATTCATTACTAATAACTTCATTGACCTGCCTTTTCTTCATATGATGTGTTGTCATTTAATGAGTAGTATTTTTATAAAGTATAATTTTTTAAAAAGTGATATTTTATTGAGCTTACTTTGCAAGATTAATGTAAGAATTCGTGAATTTTATTGAAATAACCCATTCTTGGGTGTATTATAGGCTTCTGATTAAATTTATTTTACACTTAAAACCTGAGTTCAATAAGAATTAGCCAGACTAAAACCTCTGCTCTGCTAGAATGAAGAAAGTACACATAAAATACACATATATGCATATATTTTATATGCACATATATTTTGTATTATGTATACAACATAAACACTGATAAACCAAATAAGAAAAAAAAGCATCCAGATGGCATTATCAAAAGTGTGATGCTTGTGGTTCAAATTCCAGAATGCTCCATGCTCCAGGTCTCCAAATACCTATTTGTACAGGAATCTGGGGGGAGAGTGCAGTCTCAAAATACCACTCTCTGTTTTAAGTATGTATTCAGTTGAGTTAATATTGGCTAAAACTTTGTTTTTCCAATTGTGTAGTTTTCATTATTTTAAGAAGAATTGCTTCATTTGATTAGCTGTAATGAGCAGTGCTGTTTTCTTCTCTTTATCCCATTTCCACCCTCTTATTTACAATATGACCTATTATTCAAAATACATAGAGTAGTAATAAATCATTTATTAAATTTAAGTTAAAGATGAGAATCGTGAAAAAATAGAGGGGATTCAAATATTTTAACTGAAAACATTTATCTGTGCATTTATTCAACAAAATGGCAGCATTTTATGTATGGGGGGGACTTTTCTTGGTAATATTAATGTTGATTGAGGTTCTGACTCATCTTTCCAGCATAAGTCACACATAATTCATTATCTGCAGTTTCCAATTCAGGGTTCGTTACAGTGTTGTGTGTATGCATTTATATGCTTTCATAGTTGTAGAGCAAACTAGGTTAACGATTTTATATTCCGTGCCATGACTTGAATTCCAAAAGACTCAGTATTTTTTATAGAAACATTTATTCTCTCTCTTTTTTTAATCTGGTTCATGTAAGATTTAATTAAGTTATATAATTGCAATAACAAGAACAGCAGTTTGGGAACAAATGTAACTAACTCTCAATAAACATACGGCTCGACTGATGAGTGCAAAGTTCACCAACACATTAGAGAGTGGCCTCTGAGCCATGAGAACACAGCCTGCTGGGAGCATCATTCCATATGCTCCGCAGAAGAAAAGGAGTGGATAGGTTGATCCACTGAATTAGTTAAAGTGAGGTCGGTTAGGACAGGTTTCAACTGTTCATGACTCTCATTTTCACTAAAATCAGATCACACATATTCTTTTTGACCATAAAATGTGATTGTTTTCCATAAAATAGATCTCAAAGTCCTAAAAGGATAGCTTGGCCCCTATAAAGTCTGGCAAGGATTGGTGTACTAAGTGACCATGGAAAATTGTGAATCACTGTGAAATCCAAAGTCGTTACCACCCAAGGGGAAAATCATCTGAGGGTTTGGTTTATTTGTTCTACATACCAAGTAGCACGAACACCATGGCGATGCCAGTACAGCTCTAAGTAGGCAACACAATGAGGTCAACATGATCTGGAACATGCACCTCTTATGAAAGAAACCTCCGCTATCCTGCTTCCTCTGCCCTTTATCCCCTGCAGACAATCATTTAGAAGAAATATACCCATAAACGCAGAGAGTTAATATTAAAGGGAAAACATTACCCTAGTCAATACTGCCTGATAATTAAAAAACTAAACAACACAACACAAAACACTCTTTACAATATTTGAATCCTGAAGGTCTAGTTTGCCTGAAATCAGAGGGATTGAAATAAGTGATGGCACAGGTGCATACTGACGGTGCAGAGATACAATCTTATTAGGCTTCAGATATTACTCCCAGTTAAAGCAGAGAAGCAAAATACCATTAGTCCCTTCATCCTGCAGTAAGTTCAAAGCCTCTTCTCTTTCACCAATTAGAAAGCAACTACTTGAGACAGGAAATTCTGTCCTTTCCTTTGTGTTTCCAATATCTAGTGTTATGTATAATAGATGCTGGCTTTTAGAATAAACAAACAAATTCATGCATATTTTTCAAGTAATTCATATAGGCAGAAACTAGAGACTACTACTCAAGAGCTAGAAGTTTCGATATCTAAAGATGAACTACAAGCACCACTGTTTACAGATAATTGGTAATAGAGTTATAATATTCAAGAACTCTCTTAAAACAAGAAAATTTGATAGAAAACTTCACTGCAGAATAGAAATTTTTAAAATGATAATGCTACTTAAAATATTCATACAGAAAAGTGGCATTAGATATTCATGGTTTCAGTTCTTATGCCATTACAAAACCAAAGTATTTAAAAAAATAAATATAAGTGAAACTACAAAATCAATTAAGTGTTTTAATTTAATTCATATAATTCCTAAAATCATAATTCCAAAGAAGTTATCTAAATTATTTAATAAAATTAATTGGTTTAATAAACCAATTAGTTTTAATAAAACAAATTTGCTTGATACAACCATTCAAGACATGAACTTAATTCAACATTAATTTAATGTAGTCACTGTTTTGCTATAATTAAATCACAAATAGTTAATTGCAGATCACATATATGCATTTAAATTTTTCAATTCCACTCGCTTTTGACTTTTCAGCAAGAGATTTACATGAACACTATAATCATAGCCATTGCTTTCTTTTTTACAATGTCATTTTTAACCACTAAGTCACTTATCCAAAATATAATATCAAAAAACGTAAGTTCTGATTAAAACTCTCATTTCACATCTGTTAATAATTTTAGGGAACTAAATTTGCAAATATAAATGAAGCATGAAGCTAGCATATGTCATGTTTTGTATTCACACATATCTTGAAAAGGTAGGTGTTACCCTGCCCATCCATCTTACAGATGAAAAACAAAGTCTAAAGAAAATAAGTTAACTATAATAACAAGTGCCAGAGCTGGGATTCAAAACCAAATTTTTTGACTTAAGATTGGATATCTAAACTTAAATATGTGAAAATAAATGAGCTTCCCAATATTACACTGCCAATTAAAAGTAAAATCAGAACAAGAAACTTTGTCTCTAGACTTTACATCAAAACACTTTTTTTGTGTATCGTCTTCTGATCTAATTTATTTTATTGAGCTTTATTGGGCTTTTATGGCAGTTGAGTTATGAATATGCCCTTTTTATTTGGTCTCCTTGTTCTCATGGAACAGGAATTGTTTGCTAACTTTATCTAAAATGACATTTGCAGACAATGCTTGAGATAGCGCTAAAAGAATAAAAACATCTGCTTTTGGTGGTAATGAAAAATATACTTAAATTACAGAATATGTTTCATTATGAAATGTTAAAGTAAAATATCACAGCACACCAAAAAATCTTTGTATTTGATTTAGTACTAGTGTCATTGGTGGTAGGCATGACTTATTAAAGTAGTAAAATAAATGTGTAAAATTTGATATGAGACATTCTGTAGCATGTTTTTTTATTTTTTTATTTTTTTATTATTTTTTTTTAATTTTTTTTTTAATTTTTTTTTTATTTTTTTTATTTTTTTTTTTTTTAATTTTTTTTTTCAATGTTTATTCATTTTTGGGACAGAGAGAGACAGAGCATGAACGGGGGAGGGGCAGAGAGAGAGGGAGACACAGAAGCGGAAACAGGCTCCAGGCTCTGAGCCATCAGCCCAGAGCCTGACGCGGGGCTCGAACTCACGGACCGCGAGATCGTGACCTGGCTGAAGTCGGACGCCTAACCGACTGCGCCACCCAGGCGCCCCTGTAGCATTTTTTATTCTAAGCCTGTTTCTATAATGGAAACCATTATAGATACACAGCCAAATAGTAGTAGAGATTATGAACACTGGATAATTATTACTGTTTTACTAGAAGAAATTAAAATTTGCAAAAGGAAAACATTTTGAGGGGAAAATTCATTTTTGAAGGAGGTCAAAAACACTACAGTTAAGTTTATGTAGATGGATGAGCCAGGTAAACTTGCAGTGGGAGTTTAAAAATATAAATAAATTCACAAGTAACAATTCTATACAATATTTCAAAGAAGAAAAAAATCAAGAGTTATTTCTAGCTCCTGTTGCAAAATAATTCTCAAGAAAATGACAAAGTGAGACAAGTCAGAAGCAGAAAATGGTATGAAAGGAAATATCAGGTATCCCAAACACTACCTAAGATGCTTTGTTGACATTATCTTACTTAATGGACACAATTAATCATAGAGATTTACATTTTGCTCTGCAGATTTATCTCACTAAAGACATTTACTTGTGGCTGCTAGTAGAAAATGATAAAACATACTAACAATAAATAATACATGTAAATAACAGGTCTGAGGACTTTTTTCGTGTATAAAGTATTTTCATGTACCAGTTTCATTTAATTATTACAATAGTCTTAAGACATAACAGTACTGCCTATTTCCTGAATAGAAAACAGTGCTTCATAAGTCCAGTGGAGACCAAGGTTCAGAAGCCAATTTTATCTCTAAAAGAACCTTGTGAGGAAGACAAATCCTGCTCACTCAAGGACCTCAGATGCTGGCAGGATAGTAAGAATGAGGATGGGAACTAAATCGGATACAACCAAAGCAAGAAAGGGAAAACCCAGCAACTAAAGCAGGAGTGGTAGGTAATCATGGATCTAACAATAAAGTTAACCTCATTTACTAATTTTATTTATTATTTTTATAATAATACTTACTTCATGTTATTGTTTACATCATTTTAAATTTTCTTTTATTTACCAAAGAACGCAACAAATACGCACTCAGTGTTCTTCACTGTGCACCAGGCCCTTCCTAGGCTCTGGGCAGGTGGCCTAGATTAAAATAGACAGAACCACTTCTATGATAGAGTCCACATCATTGTAAAGATACATAACAGTAACAAAGAGAGGATATGTAACATAATGATGTTATAAATATATAACATAATGTCACATAGTGGTAGTGTAATGAAGAAAAGTTCAGTAAAATAAGGGGATATAGAATTATAGACATGTGCTATTTTAGATAGGGTGGTGAAGAAAGCCCCTTCTAAAGTTATAATTCTAGAATACAATAGAATAAAAGGAGTACAGGAGGAAGTCATAATATTTATGCAAAGGGTGTTATCTATAGGTAAAGGAGGCACCAGTGCTGTAGATGGGGCAGGAACTCATCACATTCACATAAGAGCAAGAGAGAAATAAGATGTAGAAAGAGACTTGGTGAGGCAGCCCGAGATCAGGTCTCATAGGTCTCGTAGATCATGGTAAGAATTTGAATTTTATTTTGGATTAAAAGAAAATTTAGAGAACTTTAATAATAGCAGTATAAAAATGTTATAGTTTTACAGAATCACACCGGCCACTCTTTGGGGAACAGACTACTGGAGTAAGTGTGGAAATAGGGAAATCAGTTAGGAGACTGCCTAGTAAAAAGTGTTTGTCTATTATGAATATATTTGTGGATTCAACTAGCAGAGTAGCAGTGGAAGAAGTGAGAAGTGGTCCCATGCAGAATACATTTTCAAGGTTGAGCTGATAGAATGTGTAATGCATTGGACATTGGTTGCTAGAGATGAAGAAAAGTCAAGGATGTAATTTAGTCTTATAATCTGAGCAAATGAGTGATTGATGGTGCCATTCATTGAGATAAGAACCCAAGATGAGGTACAGAGTAAGAGAGGAGATTCACAGATTTGGTTTGGGACATGCTAATTTTGTGATTTTGATCTGAGTGAAAGCATGGATTGTTAGACAAGTCAAGATTGTTTACTAAGGAGCTCTTAATTTTTAGAGCTTAGAAGGAGAAAAGTGGCCAGTAAAGAAAATTTTACTTTATTAATTTTTTAAATTATTATTTTGTTTTAAGTTTTTACCTAAATACTAGTTAGTCAACGTATAATGTCAGGAGTAGAGTTTAGTGATTCATCACTGACATGTAACACCCAGTACTCATCATAAGTACCGTCTTTAGTACGTTTCACCTATTCAACCCATCCTCCCTGGTCCAACTCCCTTCCAAAAACCATCAGTTTGTTATCTATAGTTAGGAGTCTCTTATGGTTTGCCCCCCTCTCTCTGTTTTCCCTCTTCCCCTCTGTTCATCTGTTTTGTTTCCTAAATTCCACATATGAGTGAGCTCATATGGTATTCATCTTTCTCTGACTGACTTATTACTACCTCCCTCCATGTCATTACGAATGGATGGACATTTGATGGCTGATTAATACTCCATTGTGTGTGTGTGTATATATATATACCACTTATTTATTTATTTATTTATCCATTTATCTTATTTATCCGTTCATCAGTCAATGGACATTTGGGCTCTTTCTGTAATTTTCCTATTGTTGATAATGCTGCCATAAACATAGGGGTGTGTGTGCCCCTTTGAATCAGTATTTCTGTATCCTTTGGGCAAATATCTAGTAACACAATTGCTGGATCATAGGGTAGTTCTGTTTTTAACATTCGAGGATTCTCCATACTGTTTTCCAGGGTGGCTTAACCAGTTTGTATTCCCACCAACAGTGTGAGAACTGTTTCTCCACATCCTTGCCAACATCTGTTAATGAGTTGTTAATATTAGCCCTTCTGACAGGTGTGAGGTTTTGATTGTATTTGATTTTTATTTGTATTTCCCTGTTGATAATTGATGTTGAGCATCCTTCATGTGTCTGTTAGCCACCTTTGGTATGTCTTCTTTGGAAAAATGTCTTTTCATGTCTTCTGCCAATTTCTTGACTGGATTATCTTCTTTGTGGTGTTGAGTTTGATAAATTCTTTATAGAGTTTGTATACTAATCCTTTATCAGATATGTCATTTGCAAATATTTTCTCCCATTCCATAGATTTCCCTTTAGTTTGTTGATTGTTTCCTTTGCTGGGCAGAAGATTTTTAACTTAAAAAAAAAAAAAGAAGATTTTTATACTGGTGAATCCCAGTAATTCACATTTGCTTTTGTTTCCCTTGCCTCTGGAGATGTGTCTAGTAAGAAGTTGCTATGCCCGCAGTCAAAGAGGTTGCTACCTGTGTTCTCTTCTAGGATTTTGATGGTTTCCTGTCTCACATTTAGGTTTTTCATCCATTTTGAATTTATTTTTGTGTATGACGTAAGAACGTGGTCCAGTTTCAATCTTCTGCATATTGCTGTCCAGTTTTCCCAACACCATATGTTGAAGACACTGTCTTTTTTTCCATTGGATATTCTTTCCTACTTTGTCAAAGATTAGTCGACCATATAGTTGTGGGTCTATTTCTGGGTTTTATATTCATTTCCATTGATCTATAGTCTGCTTTTGTGCCAGTACCCTACTGTCTTGATGACCATAGAATTGTAATATAGCTTGAAGTCCAGAATCGTGATGCCTCCAGGTTTGCTTTTCTTTTTCAAGATTGCTTTGGCTATTGGGGGTCTTTTGTGGTTCCATACAAATTTTAGGATTGTTTGTTCTAGTTCTGTGAAAAATGCTGGTGGTATTTTGATAGGGATTGCATTCAATGTGTAGATTGCTTTGGGTAGTGTAGACATTTTAACAATATTTGTTCTTCCTATCCATGAGCATGAAATGTTTTTTCATTTCTTTGTGTCATCTTCAATTTCTTTTATAAGCTTTCAGAATACAAATCTTTTACCTCTTTGGTTAGGTTTATTCCTAGTTATCTTACAGTTTTTGTAAAATTGTAAATGGGATAAATTACTTGATTTCTCTTTCTGATTCTTCACTATTGCATAGAAATACAACAGATTTCTGTACATTGACTTTGTATCTTGCAACTTTGCTGAATTTGTGTATCAGTTCCAGAAATTTTTTGGTGGAGTCTTTCAATTTTTCTACATAGAGTGTCATGTTGTCTGTGAATAATAAAGTTTGAATTCTTCCTTGCCTATTTGGATGCCTTTTATTTCTTTTTGTTGTCTGACTGCTGAGACTAAGACTCTTGGTTCTATGTTAAATAGTAATGGTAAGAGTGGACATCCCTGTCTTATTCCTGACTGTAGAGAAAAAACTCTCAGTTTTTCCCCATTGAGGATGATATGAGTGGTGGGTCTTTCATATATGGCCTTCCACATATGTATGTGATGTTGAAGTATATTCCCTCTATCCCTACTTTGTTGAGGGTTTTCATCAAGAGTGGATGCTGTTCTCTGTCAAATTCTACCAAATATTTAAAGAAGAGTTAACACTTATTCTTCTCAAACTGTTCCAAAAAAAGAAATAGAAATGGAAGGAAAACTTCCAAACTCATTCTACAAGGCTAGCATTACCTTGATTCCACAACCAGACAAAGGAAAATTACAGACCTGTATCCCTAACGAACATGGATGCAAAAATTCTCAACATACTAGCAAATCGAATCCAACAGAACATTAAAATAATTATTCGCCATGATCAAGTGGGATTTATTCCTGGGCTGTAACAGTGGTTCAATACTTGCAAAACAGTCAATGTGATACACCACATTAATGAAAGAAAAGATAAGAACCATATGATCCTCCCAGTGGATGAAGAAATAGCATTTGGAAAACAATTTTAATAGACTGGGCACTGCGACAGGCAGAAGAGATGTGAAAGTAAGGAAGGGAGCATTGTGTAAGCCAAGGGGGAAAATGTCATTTCAGGAGAGAGTGATAAGCTGCAAAATGCTCCTAGAAGTTGAAATAAAATGCTGAGGCTTGATCTGTTGCTTTGGAAATAAGAAATACAAGACAAGAGACAATTTGTGACATCGTGGAGATGGAAGTCAGAGTGCAGTATATATAAGGGAGTATATAAGGATGCAATATATATAAGGATGTTAAGGGAGCAAAGAGTGTGAGTATAAACAGGTATTAGGAGGAGGAGGACAGAAGGCAGGGAAGTCTAAAGTGCAGGTATTGTCGTAAGGTGGTAAAGGGCAGGCAGGTGACGATGCTTTATTGGTTTTGCTTTTGCTTTTGTTACAAATGGGCTGTAGGGCTTTTAATTTGTTTCCATGATCAGGATCAAGATGCATAATGAATCTGAGTAGATCAAGTTTATTGACTTTGGACTAGACACAGAATCAGAGAAAGGAAGGTGCCTGCAGTCAGGTATGGGTAAAATGTGTGGTGTGTAGAGATAATTGCTGGAAAAGAGATGGTTCATAAATTTTAGGGATAAAATATTTTGAACTAGAGAGGCTAAAAAAAATACAAAATGCCTGTTGTGAAAATTAAATTATAAATTACAGACAAAGCATTTAGTAGAGTACTCGAAACATAATAAATGCTGAAAATTATAGGTATTAATTATGGTGATGGTTTTAAGATCTATCCACAGTTCTTTAATGTGCCTTCCTCTAGAAGGTGGAGTTAAATTTCCCTTACATCATTCCTGGAACGAAGGCTGAACTCACTTCTCACAAATAGGCTATGGAAAGGGGTTGAGATTCACTGCATTAAGATTAAACGTAAGTAATTAAGTTTAAGCAAATACACTTAACAAATATAGTTTTTATTGGAAATAAGTATTTTATTGTAATTACTATCACCACCGTCATCCTCTTCATTATTATTGTCATGATTATATTGCTTGAACTATCTAATGTAGACTATTCTTATGAAATTATCACATATCCTCTGTTTAATATTTGTAAGATACTTGGAAGCCTGCCCAGCACATATTAAGTTTTGATCTACATATATTAACTATTGAAAATGCCTGTAAGAAGTTTCCTTAAATGTCATAGCAGTAGCTGTGGGATTTATTTACATATGTGTGCTACTCTTGCTACTACATCAAAATAAATTCTGCCATGAATAATGATTTTTCAAAATATCATGATACTCCTAGAGTGAAAACAGAAAGCACATATTCATGAGGACTCTTCTTTTCCATTCCTCTTATCACAGTCAACCTTCTTGAGCTCCATAAGTCATTCACAAAGGATACAGAGGTTCAAAGATCCAGAGGCGACTTCCTATATAAACCAGTCAAATCAAAGAATTGATCTTCTTGGCCTATAGAACCACTAACTCTATTCAGCTTCCAATCTCCTTGGAAAGGCTTAAAACTATTTCTGTTTTGTGTGGTATACGGGTAGTCTATTAATATGACAGACTCTATTCTAAATATTTTCTAAATATTTAGAACATTCTAAATGTTTTCTAAATATTTTGTATGAGTCATCTCTATTCAGATGCTAGAAAGTAAAGAGAGATCTTATGTAATACTAACCTACTTAAGTTCACTCAGTAGGTTTGCTTTGAGTGATATGATAAAAGCAGGATTAAGCAGGTTTAACTGAACATGTCACTTGCTATGCTGGATTAGGCATCATGGTCCAGTATGAGAGCTATCAGATATAACTAATATTTTTCTTTTTTTTTTTTAATTTTTTTTTCAACGTTTATTTATTTTTTTGGGACAGAGAGAGACAGAGCATGAACGGGGGAGGGGCAGAGAGAGAGGGAGACACAGAATCGGAAACAGGCTCCAGGCTCTGAGCCATCAGCCCAGAGACTGACGCGGGGCTCGAACTCACGGACCGCGAGATCGTGACCTGGCTGAAGTCGGACGCTTAACCGACTGCGCCACCCAGGCGCCCCATAATGTTTTTCTTTTAAGGGAAGCAAAATGGAATTGCAGGAAGGGTGCTAACACTGAAACAAAGAAAACTCTGACTTAACATCTTGCCTGCCAACATAGTGAATATTTTAAATGAAGAATGGCATTCATAAACATAACAGAATTAATCATGGCGCTCACAGAAGTATATCTTAGTAGAACTGAAATATAGGAGTCACAGCATAAGCAATGGAAAAAGTGAATTTGATATTTTACCGGGAGAGATGTGTTCACTGATGCATGAAAAATTTTGGTGCAATATTCACTTCTATGTGAAAGAATAGTTTCCCCCTCTGCCTTCACTTTAGGAAACTCCAGGTATTCCCATGACTAAGCTCAACCAAGAAATCAGACATCACAAAGTAGAGCTGCCTCTCTAGGAAAGTACCCAAATGCGTACCTACTATAAAAGGCCGATTCTTTCCAGTTCCATCATCCTAATATTTATTTTCCACTTATTCTAATTCATAATCATAGGTTAATAAAACTATATAATAAATATAATAATATAATACAATATAATAATATAAAAATAAGTATAATGAAAATAATAGCATCTGCCACCTGTCTTTTTGTTTTCTATTTCATGTTTGGAATCATCCTAAGTAGACATCAGTAATATGTAATTTTTAGGGCACAAGAGGGGCTCAGTCAGTTAGGTGTCCGACTCTTGATTTCAGGTTGGGGCATGATGTCATGGTTTGTGAGTTCAAACCCTGCATTGTGATCTGCACTGCCAGTGTGGAGCCTGCTTGGGATTCTCATTCTCTCCTTCTCTCTGCCCTTCCCCCACTTGCACATGCTCTCTCTCTCTCTCTCTCTCTCTCTCTCTCTCTCTCTGTCTTTCTCAAAAATAAATAAACTTTAAAAAAGTATATGTAATTTTCAAGATGATGCATATCCAGTCGATGCTGTTATGGAATGGAAGGTCTCACCTAACGTAAAAGGACGCACTTCATTCATGAAACAACATGAAGAAAGCTGAACTTTGTGTCCTGTGTAAATGTTATCAATAACTCTGTTAATTTAGCTGGTTATGAGAGTTTATCTGGTCACTGAAGAGATAGTTTGGGGGAAACCAACTAATTGCTACACTCTTCTATAAAAGAGGTAAATTCAGTTAAGATGTAATGTCTTTAAAGGGGCTACAGAAATTACTGAAAATGTGATTTCAAAAATTAAAATGGAATCTCTATGGCTTCAATATCTACTATCTTAAACTCACAAACACCTTGATCATCTCTGGTAATTCAGTTCATCAATGATGACAGACTTGCAGACCTTACAGGTTTGTAGTTAGACTCTGGAGACTAAGGCAGGTGATTACAGCTGGGCTTTCCCTCTGCGGCCCAGAAGCAAAAGGTAAGGGCGATCTAACCATCGTATACTTGTTTCTTGCTAAAACTCCATAATATAAACATATTTACATCCTAGCTATACAGCCTTTCTAGGAACCAAGCAGATTACATACTTTTCCAGGCAGATTTTTGGCAAACTGCTGCCAGGAGAAAGCCAGGAAGCAGAGTTTTTAATTCATTTCATGTCAATTCAACCTTGTTCTTTTGTGGAGAAGTTAATTTTACTCCAGTGTTATGTAAATCTGTCTTTAAAAGACTCCCTTGCACTGATATATTGCTTATTTTACACCTGGAAATATAAATGAATGTAAGCTTACTATTGATAGTAAGGGAAAGAAATAATGTATTTTGTAATTAGTGACCTCTTTGCCACAACAATAAATCAAAACCTTTGCTGCCATTATTGTTTTTGTTATTGTTTCATTGGTTATTATTCAACCCATCTAAAGATATACTCCAAAGCACAAAGAAGGAAAGTGGTTCTTATCAGAGAAAACAAATTTGATGCTAATGTTTGCAAGGCTTTTCTTGTATGTGGGTGGGCACATAGGTAGGTAAGCAGATAGGGAAGTAGGTAGGTAATATCAGTATTATTTACTACCACTATTATTATTAACAGTATTCAGCTGCAATAAGCAAGAGAATGCCATCATCTGGGTCTCTCTGCACTGACATTATACTTTATGCTCAAGTTTCATAATATATGCTAATTTAATTCCCCTTTATCTTTCCCATCTACTGTGATTCTTTTTCTTTGACTTGAACCTAACTTACATATTGTCAGTTCATGAATGAAGAGTCCCATTGATTCATAAAAACTATTTTTAAATAATACAAGGTCTTGGTTTCAGAGACTTAGACACAAGTTAAAACTATAGAGAGTAAAACGATTGAAAAGAAGAAAGGAGAAATATCTAAAGTGACAATGTTTTCACTACAATATGCAACTCAACAAATTAGAATTTAACTGATTAGAGATGAAAACAGTCAAGAGATATGAATTCTACATAGAAATTATTTCTAATTTTACTTTTTTTATTATCTTGTAACCAAGACCTATTTGTTAAAAATACTGTGACAAACATGACTTTGAGTTGTGAAACATAATTGATTGTAAAGCATATAGAGTTTTGCTAATTAGTGAAATTCAAAAGGATCTTTTGTGGTTGGTTCTCCAATTATTTAATTTTCTCCCTATTCTAATCTTCAATCCATTTCAGCGTTCATCAAATCAGCAACTAGCATAATTAATAAGCAGAATAAACCATGACAGATTATTGCTATAGAATGCAAAGGAAAAATGACAAGAAACGTGTTAATATGAGGCTACATCAAGGTTTAATAGGGACATGTAACATCATGTTGTTATTGAATCACTTTTAGCTGTATTAAATATTCCAATTATACACAAGCCATAATGACCTATCTAGGCATTGGACAATGGCCAAATGCATCAAATCTGCAAAGCCCAGGAAGACCATGTTATCAGGGTTAAGCTGGAGATCAGAACGTTTGTACAGGAAGTCATTCTTCTTGGCAGTGCAGAAGGGCATTAATCCATTAAACTAGAATGTGTATTAATGACCCCCTATGTGAAAATTTAGAAACTCTTGGAGAATAACCACTGGTTTATGTCATTCTTGCATTTAGAAAACAAAGCTATGCACTTCCCAAGCACTGTGACTGTGCTCTATAGAACTGATTTTCAGCCTGTGGCACGCAGAGCATATCATAATGTATCGGTGAGTAAATGTTTGTGAAATCATTCTAGACACTAATAAGGGAACGAAAATGATTCAAAACTAGGAAGTCAGAGTGGGGGGAAGAGTATGAGATACATGATAGGGAGCAATGATATGATTCCTAAACAGAGGTAACTGGTACCAAGGACATCTAGATTCAAAAGGAAGGGACATAGGAATGTCAAATAGACTAGAAGTCATGCATACAAGGATCTAGTCCTTAGCAGGCTGGTTTCTAAATGCCCAACCGCAAGGAAATAAATTACTATTAAAACCTACCCATCCCATAGAATCTACATCTATGTGACCAGATTAGGTACTTCAAGACAGAATGCAGAAACAAAACTGCTGTCACTTGTTATCAACACATGTCCTAACAATGATAATGCAGAGTTTTGTATCTAGCCACCATCAGAGCTGTGTGCACTTTAAGGTGAACACACGATGCGCACGAATTCTCTCATCATTCTCCACGAATGATGCAGAAATGTTATTGTTCTTTTTTCTCTGAACTCTTACTAGATGACCTATATTTATAGGATGGCTTGTCAGGGTTGTTAGACTGGTCTGGGGCCATGCAGTGGAGAGCTAACTCTCCAGGTAGGTTCTGTTAGCTAACTTCACAGCAGAGGACAAAAGAGACGAGATCATTCTGTGACAAGGTCTTCTATAAGCGTGAAACTCCAAAAGACCTGCTTTATTTAGAAAAGAAAAGAAAAAAAAAAAAACACACCTGGGGATAATGCTAAGAAAGTCTCATGGGGCATTGTGTTTAAAATGCTGAAAAACATAAGGAGATCTAGAATTCAAGACTTCAGAAATCCATGAGTGTAAGATCCCTGAACAGAGCACCATATTTCCAATAACAGAATTCAAAATGTCCATCCTTTGCAAGAGTGTCTGTCTCTGTAACAGCAGGATAGCTAAAAGTATCCATGAGCCAATTAGTTCCCTGCGTTGTAGATTTGCTCTGCATTGCTATTTCAACAGCTCATTACTACGTTGATGAGTACAGCTTCAGAAGCAGGCATTTGTACAATTGGTGATGGTTCGACCTCTCCAGAAGTGAGCACCTAATTACTTCTTCATGTGGAGGACTAATTTAAAGGCTATTACTCTTTCCCTAAGTTGGATGTAAAACTTCGTATTGATTCACCTGGATTTAGTAACAACAGGGGTTGTCAGTCTTAATGACTGGCTTCTTTTGTTGTCAAAATATGTCTGTAATATTAAATTCTGACTGATCTCTCCATAGCAGTATTTTATAAACAAGAAACCTAATATTTGGTCATTCAGCCTCAGAAATGAAAATATAATTTTTAGTGTCTGATGCGTACCAGTCATGAAATAAATATTTTTTTTAATGAAGTGGCAAAAGCTAAGTTAAAGCCAGAAAAAGTCAAGCAATAGAAACAGTTATTGAGTGTATTAGAAAATGTGATTCAAAATATCAAAGGTGTCCATAAATTAAAAAATGAAAACTAAAATGGCTAATTTAAGTAATAGTTTTGATATTTCCATTGGCCTAGATTTTTCAAACTCAAAATGTTGCTTTCATAAATATTTTTGTTGTCGCTTTTTCTTTTGTTCATTGTGAATTTTGCTTATTCTTTACTCTTGGCTTAATTTATCTCTAAACCCAAGTCTATGACAATGTAAACAGGTGTCGTCTTTCTACCACTGTTCATAGAAACAATAAAGAATTCAGTGAACTACTGGGGTGCCTGGGTGGCTCAATCGGTAAGCAGCTGACTCTTGATTTGGGCTCAGGTAGTGATCTCAGGCTTTATGAGACAGAGCCCTACATCGGGCTTTGTGCACTGATAGTGCACAGCCTGCTTGGAATTCTCTCTCCCTCTCTCTCTCTGGTCCTCAACCCCTGCCCCCAAAAATAAATAAATAAAGTTAAAAAAAAAGAATTCAGCGAACTACTTATCAATGAATACGATGTCCTTCTTGGAAATTCTTTGTAATAAACTCAACAACAATAAAATTAGTACCTCTATGAAATATTGGCACTACTGTGTACATTTGTAGCATTAGTCACAACAGCCAAGATAGGGAAACAACCCAGCTGTCCTTCTGCAGATGAATAGATAAAGAAGAGGAATGGCATACAATATGATATTACACACAATAGAATATTATTCGGCCATGAGAAAGAAGGAAATCTTGCCATTTGAAATAGTATGGATGAACCCAGAGGACATTATGCTATGTGAAATAAACCAGACAGAAAAAGGTAAACACTGTATCATCTCACTTATCTGTGGCATTTAAAGAAAAAAGAATGTCAAACGCCTAGAAACAGAGTAGAACAGTGGTTAACAGGGGGTCGGGGAGAAGGGAATAGGAAGATATTGGCCACAGGGCACCAACACACGGTTATGTAGGATGGATAAGTCTAAAGATCTAATGTACAGGCATGATGACTATTGTTAATACTGGATTGAATACAGGGAATATGCTTAAAGAATAGGCTTTGGAAGCACTCATCACAAAAAGAAAGGGTAACTTTGTGAGGAGATGATACGTTATAACTTGAGTATAGTAATCATTTCGCTATGTATATCGTATCATATCTTATGCCTTAAATAAATATAATTTTTATTACAAGTATATATAAAAGTCTACTAGAGTATCTGAAAATCTGGACAATGTTTTTCAGGGATTTTGTTGATTTTATGCAAGTTGTCAAATGTATCATGATAAAGGTATTTGGAAAAAAATAAAGTTCAAATGCTTTCATTAAATGAAATTTCATTTTTTCATTATTGGAATTATTAGTATCATTAATAACCTAAAAGTGCTTTCTAAATCAATATTCAATCTTCCTCACTTGCTTTTTTTGGTGTTGCAAATGATCCGTGCAGAAGAGGACACTCGCTGACCCTTAGTTTACCCCAAAGCCACAGGCTTTCAAGGAATCGAGTCAGATTGCAGATTCCGAGTCAGTGGCCTTGAAACAGCTCTTGCTCCGCTTATCGCCTGACACATCCATCAGGCGCTACGTGTGATTGATGGCGCCGTTTCTGGGGCTTTGGAAGTGATCACCAGAATGAAGGATTTTTTCGTCTGCATTAAAGCACAAAGTCATTTTAAAGACCAATTTTAGGCAGGTGAGCAGTAGCTGTCATCAACCAGGAAAATTTCACAGCCACGTGAGAAGTATGAAAAGAGTAACAGCTTTCAGGTGACTTCCTAACACCTTTCCTTTATTGGGAGTTCATGGCGCATGTATTCATATTCTTTAAATTAAAGTGTCTTTTGATAATGACAGCTTTGTGTGTGTGTGTGTGTGTGTGTGTGTGTGTGTGTGTGTGTGTGATGCTTGCCAGATTTTTTTGTTTCCCTGTGGAAGTACTGTATAGTTTCTTGAGTAAGAAAACTTCGACAAAGCCTTGAGTTTTGCACCGGTGTGCAGGATTTTAATAGGATCTTTCTTCTTTCATTGGCCTCAAAAGTCAGATCTCTACATCTGTCTCTTCCAAAATAAAACAAGGGGGTTTGCACAGTGGATGTCAGCAGGCACAAAGTGTTCCGTCTTGCAGATCCCTCTTAGAAAAGCAACAATGTAGATGAAGCAGAGCAGTATTCAGCTGCATGCCTCCCAACGCCTCTGCCAGAACCTCGAGCTAATAAACATTGCTGTTTTCACTTTTCTCTTGGCCTTGACACTTTTTCACTGTTTCTAATTGCTTTGTTCTTCTTGGTTTTCTCTGTTTCCCTTCAAAAGCATTCATTATGAAAACCAACTTATGTCCCTCATCATTTTGCCTACCAAAGCAAAAAGAGTATACCTAATCTTGTTTCAAGTTTTAAGAAGTTTTACAGGGTTTACAGAAATAACTAAGCAACCGCTTCTCTGTAAAAGTACAAAAAACAAAGAATAGAAGGAAATAGACTCCCTGCACTGAATCATCAAGTGACAGCATATAAAACACCTTAAATATATTGAAGTGATCCATTAGTCAAACAGACATGGGCTTGGATTGTAGGTCACATCACTCATTTTGACGTCTCAAAGCAAGTTGGTTTACTTATCTCATTCTCAGACTTGCCTCCTTAAAATGTGGAAGTAAAGCCGACTTAACACAATTGTGAAGATTAAGTGGCATAATATATGTGAAATACCTCCTAAATGGATTGGACCACAGTAGGTGTGCAATGATTCTTCAATTTTAATTCCTCCTGTAAGTATTCAAACAAAAGAAAATTTGTCCCTATTGGTCCTTTAACACCAAGTCAACCTGTTTCACAGGCCTTATTTATAGTATATCATCATAAAAATATTTTTAAGTAGGTAAAAATAGCCATAAATTACTATAAATATTGTTGGATCACACTCATTTTTATACCTGGGGTAGTCTATTTCATGCAGGGTAAGGTAAGTGTCTATGAAATTTTCTTTCTCTCCCTCTCTCTCTCTCTCTCTCTCTCTCACACACACACACACGTGCTCCTTAAAATTAAATGACATATGTATATCAGTAAAAAATGTATGTACACTTATTCAAGGGCTGCCATAATGTGATATTTAAATGTAGCCTGATTTAAATTTGATGCAAACTCTAGAAAGAACCAGTCAATGGGGAAAATATATATTTATACAATGAAAATGGAAGCACAAGGCTAACTATGTGAACTCTAAAATTGGGTTTCACAATTCTTCGTTTTCGGAGTTTAAATTCAGTTCTGGACAACACTCTAGTTATCACTACAGGTATGCATGTCGAAATGGTCAGAAGCTCGTGATGCATTCTGAACTGGTAAAGCAACGCAATAATCACATCTCCGATTGTAAACAAATGGACAGCATGGGTTAAAGTCTTCACTGAAATGTTTACCTAAATTATTTGATATTCTTTCTGTACATACCACAGATAACATTTCAGGTGAAAATTCCTCTTTCTTTCTGTATTTATACAGAAAAGAAACATAAAAATAAAATGGCCACAGAGAAATTACATCTTCCATCATTGAATTATTGGGCAATCAAGGTCATAACTGTAGACTTGTCCATTCTAAAAGATTGTCTGACTTGAAATTGACTCTTCCCTCTCATAGGTGTTTAATTGGAAATTGGCACAGATGTATAGCTTAAAAAACTGCTATATATCTTACAAAGTCAATATTTTAAGTATAATGTGAGAAATGTTTGTACAGTTGTGCCAGAATCAGACGTGTCTACTATTAACAATAGGGTCACATCTCCTGTGGAGATGTGTTTTTTTTCCATTTGAATTAAAAGTTGCAGACAGGGATAATCTAATTCGATGCTTGAAGGAGACTAAAGCATTCACTTGAGCTTGTTCATTTATGTCTGACAGGATTCAACTGTAGTTCCAGAATTTTGAAGAGATACTATAATAACGTATGAAAACTGGTTAAGAAAGAAATAACCATGCTTTTCATGTTATCATGCATTCTGAAAAAAATGTTTCAGATATGAGAATATAAAAATCACCACAAATAAACAAGGAAGTCCACACAAATAATTATTCTCCTTTATACATAATCTATAACTCCTCCAGAAATTGTAGAAAATAACAATTTACTGTTATACACTAAAGAAAAATAATTGCATACAGTAAAACCTTGTAGTTAACTTCAGTAAAACAGGGTGGTCTGGAACTCTGAGCACTGAATTGCAAATCTAAAATATGCCACAAATTCTTTCAAACTGAATACGGTAGAAGAAACTAGTCCATGTCTTAGGACTTTACTTTTTGTATCTATAAAAGGCAGTTGAACAAATGCTTAGGGTACATTTCAATCTTGTAATGATGACATTACAAAGTTATATAGTTTAGTAATTCAATAATGAGATGAAGACAATGCACATTGGCCTACCATAGCATGCAAAACTCACAAGTTTATTTATAAGTTCTTGAATATAAACTTAATACTTTCTTATAAGTTTTAAAAGTTAATGATTGACTGATACTTTTTTTTTAAGTAGAGGCATTTTGCTCCATAATTCTCACAGCTACTAGAACAGTAAAAATTGGACTATTCTTACATCAGTTAGATGAAATTTATACCACTCTTCCTTTATCTTGGTCCTGAGAATCCATCTTTGGCCTGGAAAATCCCTACTCTATTATAAAGATCTACCTAAGCAGTATTCAAATAAATCTGATCTTAAGGCCCACATTATTTCCATTTACTGTAATGTTTCCAATTTCTAAATTCAAGTGGACTTCATGCCTATCTAGAAATTCTTAGAATGCCAACTTGATTCCATTCCATTTTGCTTTCTTAGGAACTGGTTTCATCAACCATTTTCATGCATTTTCTTTCTTTTAAGATTTCCATTTAGCAAATAGCACAGTGCTAAATGCATGCTAGAAGCTCAATAATTAATTGTAGAATTAGGGGAAAAAACACATTATTAGTTCCCATTGTCTATTCTGTGTTTTAAAAGGCAATAATCATTTTTTAAAAACACGTATCTCATTAACACCAAAAACTCGCCTAAAGAGTAGTCTCTGCTTAGCAGCTCTTTCTTCCAAAATCCTAATTGCTTAATCTCTGACAATCTAGGACTCTGTTGCGACCATTCAAATAAGTCTTTTAATACGCCATTAACTTTCAAATGCTCAAATGATGGATATTTTCCTCAGGTCTCATTTTTCTGACTATTCTAGAAAAATTGTCTTAGTAAATATGCCTTCCTTGTTAGAGTGCTTTCATAACATAGACTATTGTAACATATGAATCTCTTCTAAGATATAAACATAATTCTCTCCTTTCTCCAAGTTATTGCTCAATTCTTATTTGTTTATAGTTGAGTGTCTCTCTCCCAGTTCTGCTGTCATCCCCAAGATTTCTCATGGATATGGTCTTGCTTTCAAACATCAACCAGAAAGTAGAGTATCTGCTCATCATGCTACAGTCTTAATGCTCATCCTCTCATAATCCTTTCGTGACCAGTTTGAACAGCTTTAGATCACCCACAGTTCTTATCCATTGTTCCCAAAGCTCAAGCACTCTGATGAGGCAGCAGGTCTGTGGGGACCTCATGAACCTCTTTGTCCTTAGATTAAATTTGGATCCAGATCCTTTTAGGTTGTGATTCCTTTGAAAACACAAGATCACATTGTTTTTTCTCTAGCTGTTCTCCATCAGGAATATGCCAAATTCCCAGAGAGTTTTCAATACTACTGGATCACAAAAGAAAGGGGCAATATATATAAAGTGCCTGGATGGCTCGGTCAGTTAAGCAGCCAACTCTTGATTTCAGCTCAGTTCATGATCTCACCATTTGGGAGTTCAAGCCCCATGTTGGGCTCTGAGCTGACAGTACAGAGCCTGCTTGGGATTCTCTCTCTCCCTCTCTCTCTGCCCCTCCCCCCACCCTCTCTCTCTATTTCTCTTTCTCTCAAAATAAATACACTTAAAAATATAAAAGGGCAATATTGATCCCATATCTTTCAGAAGACTCCTTGACTTCTATGTAGATTTCTATCCTTCATTTCTTCAACCAATTTCCCACAAAGTATATTGATGTGAGGAAAGGAAACCTCTGCTAGAGCAACAAAAATCCAGTTTAATGAGTGATTACTGAAACTGTATTTAAGAACGTAAAAGGAACTATACACTGAGAAGTCATTAGGGTTTTCTGGATTTAGTCCTACTTCTAATCACCAAGCAGAAAGAAGTATCTCCTCACCCTACTGAACTCATGATGTCTTCTTAGTCCAACCTGATGCCCTAAGGTGATATTCTGTAATAATCCAGACATAAAAGAAGCAGGAGGGAAAGGAGGGTGAAGATAGACATATAGATTATATATGCAAAATAGAGAGATTATACATACATATAGGCACATACATATATATATAGACATTGATTATATATATATAGATAGATATAGATATAGATATAGATATAGATATAGATATATAATATATACCATGCTGCATGACCGTCTCTCAATTTTCCTTCTTCTTTCACTTTTGAATACTCCATGGTCTTCTTTCCTGATGTATTTGCCTATATTCTATTATTTGTACATTTCTATCATATTCTTTCTACAGACAATCCCATTCATTTTTCCCCAAACCATATGTATATAGAAGACTCCAAAATATTTATTTCTAATTTCCATCTGGCTCTTGAGTTACATCTCTTCATATTCTTCCTAGAAAATTATAATTAGACTTTCTGGTACCACTAATCCAGTGTATTCCAAAACAAAGTTACTATGCCTTCACTTATCGGAGCAAAGTACACAAAATCAGCTTAAAGGGACAACATGAGTGAACAAGTTCCCAAGTCTGCAAGACTAGAATGCTATCTCATCAAATGGATTAACATAGCTACACAAAGAATGCTCCACTGAAAGGGAGGAGAATAATCACCCATAAATGAGAAAGGTTAATGGCTGATAAAAGTTTGGCAATATAATTAAAAGTGTCCAAGGTGTTAATGATCAGCGTATCTTTTTTAGTGGAAATGGCAAGCTTGGGTTATTTCAGTGCAGTAGCATTTACACGTTTTAAACCTAGATGTTTCTACCTTACTTTGTTTTGTTTTCACATTCACCAACTAGTCTCCTAATTATAATTTATTTTCCCATGCTGTGCGCCTATGGCGGGGAGAGAACACTACTCAGAGGATTGTTATTTGGTCTCCCTTGTGGTTAAATTTCTCCTTCTTAATTAAATTGTTGGCATTCTGATTTCATAGATCAGTCTTTTGAGATTGGTTAATTCAAATCTATTATTAAGAGATGGTTCCAGTTTCTGCTTAATGACAAAATTCAATCCCTAACCATCAAGATTGAGTGCCAACATGAACCATGGAAAATTCACTAAGATAGCATTTCTTAAAATGTATTCTGTGGAATGCCAGGTGCAAAAAAAAAAAAAAAAAAAAAAAAAGAGAGAGAGGTTTAAAAGGTACTGTCTACTACTGTAGATTATGTCTACTTTTCAAATATCCCCAAGTACAGTAGCCTATTTTTTTAATGTCTTGCTAAAGACATCTAACATTATTTAAGCCATTGTCTCCCAAATTTATTGTTATTGAGGATGTGTTTTTTTTTCTTTTTCTTATTGTCCCTGGTTTTTACAGCGTTTGTTGTTGTTGTTGTTGTTGTTGTTGTTGTTGTTGTTGTTGTTGTTTTGGTTTTTTTTTTGAGAGAGGGAGGGAGATCATGTTGGTATTACTCTTGTGTATGTATCAGAGGCACAAGAGTTATGCCTTTTAGGTCTGACAGCTAGCTATCTTTGTTGACCTCACAGGGTGTAATTACCTTAAAAACACAGGGACTATAGGGGTGCCTGCATGGCTCAATCATTTAAGCATCCAACTCTTGATTTCAGCTCAGGTCATGATCTCACAATTCCTGAGATGTACCCTACATCAGGTTCCCTGCTGTCAGCGCAGACCCCGCTTGGGATCCTCTGTCCCCCTCTCTCTGACCCTCCCTCACTCATGCTGTCTCTCTCAAAAATAAATAAAACATTTTAAAAAAGAAATAGGGAAGTTATTTACCATATATTTTATAGTCGACATTTTCTTCCCAACACAGTTTCGAAGCAAAATTTCTCAATATCTAGAAACAAGGTCAAGTGCTCCAATTATACCATAATATTGGCTCAAAAAATACAGAAAGCCATCGTAGACCAACAGATCCATCTTGCTCTTCCAAAATATAAAATTTTAGGTAAAAGATATATCACTGATTTTGTAATTAGTTGCTCAGTGATTCTTACTTTAGCATGTATTGCACTTTTCATAAGTTAATTCTGGTTTTCTCTAAAGTAATGTAATGGAGTTATGGAACTTTTCATTTCTAGGTCAGGCCACAGGGGTGGTAACAAGTGATAACAAGAAGAAATGTGTTCTTGTCTTGAACATAATTACTTTAAAAAAAAAACAAAAACACAAGCACAATTTCTACCTTTAATTCTTTAAACTTAAATATAAAGCAGGAAAATGGTTTTCACCATTTGTTGTCACAACAAAATAACAAAATATTACATGAACAATTATCCAATTCTATTTTATAGACAATGTCTGATAAATCTTTTGAAATATAATTACATACCGTTTTAATTTTAAGGAGATTGCAAAGAATGGGAATCCCTTTAGATTTGAGATGTTATTAATCTTTAAGACTTACTAATCAAGTGCCTTTAAATTCTGCCCAGCCCTCAGTGATTCCATCTTAGTAACTTTTACTAAATACCTCCTGTGGGTAAGGGTTACTCAGAACTTGGCTAAAATAAATCCGAGCAATGCAGAATTCTATCCTGTAGCTTATAGATTATGCAGGTCGTTTGCCTCCTATTGACTGCTACCACAATGAACAGAAACACAAGGGGAAAAAAACAGATAGTCAAGTCGTATATTTGACAAGGTCTTAAAGCTTCAAAAGAGAATTTTGAAAAAGTGGTTTGAGCTCTCAATTTAAGTTGTCTTCTACATTTTCTGGCCCTGACGCTACTTAAATATTGGAAACAGAATGTATTGAGTACCTCATATACTCAATAGGGATAGATAGGGATTGCAAGTTATGATAAATGGTATCAGAGAAATTGTTTCATAATAAAACAAAAATCCTAGCTTCAGGAATTTACAATCTGCCTACGAAAATTGACACAGTAATAAGAAGATATAAACAGTTATGGAGACAACATACCCACAGGGATAGATACACATCCTCAAACAGGGATAGATACACATTTCCTTTGTTAGACAAGTGAGCGAAAATGAAGCAAAAAAAAAAAAAAAAAAAAAGGAAGAAGAACATTGTGTTCATGGCCACAACAAAAGCAAAATCAGGAAGCTGAACATATTACATAATGAAAAGGGTATAGCTATTCAACTTGGTGTTTTGTATTTTCAAAACAATGCAGACAAGCTATTTAGGGTAAATTTGGTTAAACTGATTCATAGAGTATAACATATTGCTAAATTTAATTCTACATTTAAAGCAGAAACTCAGAGAATGAAAAACAAATTAAGAAACAGTTTCTAAATGGATGTGTATGTTAAAGGAATCTGTTCTGAAATCTAAGATTTCACTCTTAGTGTTCTTCAAATATTCATGTATTTATTCTGTTTAAATAATTATTAATGTTACTAATATATACATATATTTTCCATCACTGTGATATTATAGAAGTATTACTACAAGTTGTCATTTAAACACTTCTGTGCCAATATGTCAATGAAACAGGAATTAGATGGTTTATTTGTAGATCTTAGTTCAAATAACATTTATACTCCTCAGAACCAGAAAGTTTTTTTTTTTCTTTCAGTAACCATGGAATATGTAATGAACCAGCATTATGTTTCCTCATTCTGGTTACTGCTCAATTGTTTTTTAAAATAACTTAAATATACATTGCAAATTACTTTAAATTAATCCACATGTGCCTATGTGTTATGTATTTATATCTGTATTGATCGGGCATTCAACAGAAATTTATGGAATCAATGATGCTAACTGATTCAATTCTTTTATTTTAAATATAATATATTATTTTAAATATAACAAATTGGATATTTCTTTTCTGGACTTAGGTTTTCTCTCCACATTTGAAAAATGAAACTTCCTTTCCTCATTGGAATTATTTTGCAGAGAATGATATTCTATTGAGAATTAACATGACTCAAATACATCTAGTTAACATTAATATTAGCAAACTAGCAATTAAGATTCCGTATATAATGTCCCATTTGTTAAAGGAGTTGAAATATCTAAGATGTTGAAATGAAATTCCAAGTATTGATTGCTCTTTACTTACTTTAATTGTTAGCACTGAGTAGTTTAAGTAGTTTGGAGTTTTTTCTTTCTTTTTTTTAAGTTTTATTGACAGTTCACATCCTAGAAGGAACTTTAAAACTCCAAAATCTATAGCACAGAAACTTACTAGCATGCTAGAAATGGAATTATATATCAAATACAATGCTTTTAATATTAAGAGTAGTGTTTCTGTCTGTCTTGCATTGGGATACATATGTTTACTGTCAGTATCATGCCTATAAAGTTAGGAGAATTACTAAGCTTATTGCAAATTGATTGAATATGGCTAAATGTTGATTTACATAATTTTTATCAACTACACTTGAATTTTGAGATCCTCTAAACTCCACTTCAAAATACACACACACACACACACACACACACGTGCGCAAGTTTTGTGAATTCTAAACACAACATATATTTTTTGCAATATATACTTATATAGACTTAAGATTATACATTTCAGATGAAGGATTCCCATGCTATTTGTTTTCTTTAAGTTTGCATTACTTGGTTAATACTGGCCTTATCAAATCAGCTGCTTGACTATCTTTTCACTCAATTACCCACCCCCTTCAGATTAACCCCATGAACTACATCACTTTCTCTAATACTTTTTACTAAATGGAGGCTGGGGGAAAAAAATCTCATGTGCAAATGTATAACACGTTTTGGAGTGATTTTCCATTTGTGTATTCACGCTATTTTTGTTTGCTTTTGGCTTTCTAGATTTTCATGGGATAGCTATTCAGTAGGACACTGGTTAAATACTTACTGGGGCATAACAAAACAATAAGTTTCATATTCCCCACTACTGTCTATAATTATGTCGTATCTGCCCAGAATGTATTTTCAAATGATAAGATCAAGTTCCAGTTCAATAAGAAAGACTGTTGTGTCCTTAATGAGTATAAGATCATGGCATAAATACACTTGATGTAAGATATCATTCATTATTTTAGATACTTCTTAGTGTTGGACATACCCAAAGCACAGGGAAAAATCCTAGAAAGTTGAAGTATAAATTGTAACAACTCTTGATCTCAGAGCTAAAGAGTTTAAACTTCTAGTTGTAATTGTACCTTTTAAAATATAAATTGTAATCGATTTTTCTAAATGTGATAAATTTAAAACAGGCAAGAAAAATTTTAGTAATGTTTTCACTTTTTAACAAAAATTTTAAAAAGTTTTATAGTGTAATATTTTTTAATTACAGCATCAAAACTACAGGCACTATTCTATTTATGAATCTGGAAATTAGGAGGGGAAATAACCACTTGAAAATTGCTATATAAAGTACATCGGTGAAACAGAAATACCAGCCAATTTCCCAGAAAAACTTGCACTCTGTAAAGTGTTTATGCACTGGATGAATTTACTTCCTTGTATGTATTTCCTGCTCCCGAGAGGAAAAAAGACAGATTTTGCCCAGCCAAATCCTAAAAATTGTGGAGAGCTCTCTGCATCAGCCCATATCATATTTCACTGAAAGCTATTGGCCTTTTTTTTACAAGCACACTAAAAGAGGGACAGATTAAGGATAGCTTTTATGGGATTTATGAGTTTGGTTCATTCATTTTTGTATGTGCAGAATGGTAAGAGAGAGCATGGCAGTGAAAGAAGGAGAAGAAAGCTAAGAAGATTTACTGGCTTCTGTTCTATCTAAATTCCCCAAACCCCAACTTCAATAATAGCATAGCTCTGGGCCCTGCTTATTTAACTAAATAAATAAATAAATAAATAAATAAATAAATAAATAGGCGAGTACAGTTTAAACCATGTAGTTTCAAAAATAGCTTTCCCATAGGCTGTGGCAGCTGGCTTCATGAAGGGCCATCTCGGTATTATCTCATTTCCTTGCGCTGCGATGAGAAGCCTGGCCTTTTTAATTCTGAGACTAGGGTCTAGCCCACGTTTGACCATGTAAACTGCGTTGCCCAAGGCCAGTTTCACTCTTCTCTGAACCTCATTTTATCAAATTAGATACTAATATAGGATAATATTAATAGAGCTTAGTCCACAGGTGGTTGTGACTAGCTAAAATGGTCTTGTAGAATCCACAGCACAACTTGTGACTCAGAAGAAGCTCTCATTACATTCAGTTACTATCTTATCACGAAAAAGTAGTCTTACCCCCTCTTTTGCAACACTCATATTCAATCTTTCACCTTTGCTATGAATTTCCATCGTTAAGGCCTGCATGGAAGTAGGGTTTCAGCTCCATTGCCACCGGGAGGCTGGGTAAGAGGCAGTCAGTGAAAGTGTGCTTACTTTCGAAAGTCCAGGGATCACAGCGATCGATTCCTAGCTCAGTTAAGTGGGACTGCATAATTGGAGCTCTTCAATAAAGCCACACACCTTCATGGGCAGCTTTCATCAAACAAAAATCAAAACAAGATGCTATGATCGTGAGAGCCCTCTTACTGTGAATGTGGCCACTAAAGTTCCATTTCCTCTCTGTCTCGGTAGATCTTAGAATACTGAGTTTAGCCAATAAGCTTTGTCAAATTACAAAACGACTTTTTAAAATATAGATAAAACATCTTTTGTAGGCTTTAATTTTTTTATATTCTTTCTCTAACTTTTCAACATACATTGCATTGTCTATTTAACAACACCCACTCTTAAAGTCATTTCTATGAGACAAAATATAATTGTTCAAACACTACAAGGTTATATGAGTATTCAAGACAATCTCAGACTTATCATAAAGGCATCTAGCCACTGCAAATAGTATGCTTCCCAATGTTGGAGAAGCATAACTGAGAAAACATTCATTTCTCTATGGTTATGTATCACTTTTTATTATTTAACTCCAGTGTAATCTTATTAGTTTATAGCTCACTTACATAAAATGGCACATGACCATATGTAAAGACATCTACATCATGTAAGTTATTATGATATGGCACTCAAGCAACAAATAATCAGAACCATATTATTAAGAATTATGAAAGGCTCACTGTACCAGGATGATGGTTTAAACAATTAAGTGCTCTCTCTCGGTATTTATGGCTTCCATATTTCAGTTAACATACAATGAGGCACATGCATATAATCCTTCCAAATGTGCAGAAAGGTACAGAGTCTCATTATACTCTGTGCACATCAACTCACATTGGCTAAGAGATAGGAAAAATCAAAAGATAAGCTCTTCACATACTTCATGTGCACAAACACCTTAAGGAGACAGGTAAAAATGTCTGAAATTTCTAAAGCCTTAAACATGATTGTTAGTGTTCATCTTTTTGGAAATACTTTTTTAAACAACTGACCGAGAAATAAGATCACTTAGCAGTTTTACATGTGGGAAATAAAAACAAGAACATAATATGAGGGGAACTGTCGTAAGGAAAGCAGAATTTCTTTGTTATGAAAACATTTTGTCATTCAGTCGGTGGTTATTGAATTACAATTTACTATGTACTAAAATTCTGTACAGGATGCCGTAGGGTGTGTGAATACAACTACACATTCAAATTAGAAGCTCCAAAATATTAAATCAAAGCATGTTTTCATTCAACAACTCTACTGCCCAAGTACCAAATGCCAGATTCTGTCCTAGGTGATACAAATAATAGGATGAAAATTAACCATCAACATCTGCCCTCCCGAGCTTACAAGAGGAGAAATAGATACAAATGAAATCATGACTCAATTTATAATTATAAGCGTGATACATGTCATGGCATAAAAGCGGAAGGCCATTATGAACACATGAAAAAGAAGAACCCGATTTTGTCTCAACAGTCAGGAGAGACCTGACTAAGATAGCAATGTTTGAGCTGAGATGAGGAAGGAGAGAGAATGTAACTGACAGAAAAAGGTGGTGGAGGCAGCTTGTGGAATGATAATGGGGACAGTTCTTCCAGAAAAAAAAAAAGAATGTGCAGGACCCTGAGATGAGAGGGAGCACAGCTTGCTAAAGGGATTGAAATGCAGTCATGTTTTCAAGCCACAGGTCCACAGGGAAAGCAATGCAAACCCAGTCCGGAGATTTCAAAATGGACTTACCACTCAAGGATTATAGGTCACATACCATAAATTTGGTTTTCATTCTAAGAGCCAAGGGGAACACAACATTTCATTAAACAGATGACTGCATGATCAGATTTATTTTACAAAGGATTTCCAACACTCAGCTCACATGGATACACCTCAGGGACAGCAGCTTCTTTGGATCTCCTGTGCCTTTAAGGATCTGTTAAAATATTTTAGCAGACACCCAGAAATGTGTACATTTGCACAGACATCCAGAAATGCACACAACTTCAGAGTTCACTGGGCTGCTAAAGCCATGACATTCGTGTTAAAAATTGCTATACCACAGTGAAATGGCATTTGTAGTTTTAGGGCTATTGATCAGAACCCTAGACATAGAAAGTCAAAACTTACAGAAATGATTTTAAAAGGGGGCTTTGAAAATCAAATAATTTCTGTTGAAATAAGAAAGAGTCTAAAGACACTAATGCCACTTTAGCATCTAAGGGCAGAATTTTAAGGCCTGGATGGCTAAAATTGGACCTATTAGATCACTGATAATGTCTCAGTTTAGCTCCTAAGAAATGCAATACCAATCTAGTGCATTAATTAAAAACACACACACAAAAAAATGAAAACCCAGGTCCAACTTTTACCTTTCTTGTCCTGCTCAACTTTCAGCCAACTTACCTTCTAGTCCCACATGCCTACACAAGGATTTTGCTGTTGTTGTTGGCCAGACTCTTCAATATTTTCATTTCATGGAGATATCCACTTAGCTTTCAAGCTGGTTCAAATCCCTTCCATTTCTGGATTCTTCGTCTGTAGGTTTACACTTTCTCGTCAAATCTGACACCCCAAACTGTTCTTCCTTCCAATACTGACTTTGGCTTCTCATCCCCACCATGCCATATGCTTATTCCTTAGACTTTGTTCAATTATTCCATAAACAGTGTGGCCTGAGCCAATGTAGTAACTTGAGGGTGTGATGGGCAATGATTCATGTCAAGTTTTCTCTGGTTGCATTTGGTGATAAATTAAGAAGTATGCATAAAGCAGCAGAAAAACGAGCCTAGAAGCTGAAATGATTTAGGGATAGGACTGAAGTTGAATGGGCACGTTCAGAGGCATCACACTTACAAAACACTCTACGCTTCTTGTATGTTTCTTTTATTTTCAACCGAAGGCAATAACAAATTTCTATTCTGTGTATCTCAAAGGAGATGTTGAAACTCATGGCAAATCCAAACCACCATCAGCATAAGAGCAGCCAGTGTTACAAGGTAGGGGGTGGGGGCTAAATACTTCTAGGTTTACGACATGCTTACAGTGAGATGAATCCACCAAAGAAAGCATCTGCTAATAAAATGACTACTGGAATCTATAAGAGGCACTGAGTCCTTGGGAAAGAATAGTAGAGGTGGATATGTGGAGGACAGCAAAAATAGGTAGATTTGAAAGAGCTGGAATACAGAACACCTGTTTAAGGTAAGTTAGGATTGAGAGTGTGAAAAGAAGTATTTTACATCGTTGACGTTGACAGATCCATGGAAGAGAATCCGTTCTTGGAGTGAAGAAAATGTATTTAATTTTGGACAACATGAGTTTGAAATTTTGATGTAAGGTTCTGGTACAAATATATAGCAGCTTTGCTCAGCAAGGTAAGATTGCTGCTCAGGAACCATGTCAAGGCCAGAGATAGGTTTCAGAGTTATTGTGTATGATTAGTAAAGTGATTGGTAAGCCAAAGTACACAGTTGTATGGGCAAGAACATAGTTGTATGGGCATAGTTGTACAGGTAAGGAGTAAAAATAAAGTCAAAGACTAGAATCAGAGGAAATATATAGTGCAGTTAAAGTAAAAATAGTTCCAGGAGATGTGGGAGTCTCAGAAGTCAGCAGTGAAGGGGTTCCAGGAAGCTGGGTTTCCATAATGTCCAAGTATCCAGAGATATCAACGAGCATGAGGACTAAGGAATTTGGTTACTAGTAAGTAATTGGGACTTTTAAATAATACCTTCAGTGCAATAATGATGATAGAAATGCTGCAGAATTAAAGAATCAGTAGTTGTAAAATCGACAGTATACAAGATAATGAGTATATCCTGCTTTTGAGATTTTTTAAAAAATTTGATGTGGAAACACAGACAGGATTGTGTGTGTTTTCCAGAATCCATGAGATGTCAGTACTTTTAAGTGGCTGAATGAAATACTTAAGAGAGACAACTTGCTTTTTTTTTCCTAAATTTTTTTTTTTTATGTTTTTATTTATTTTTGAGACAGAGAGAGACAGAGCATGAGCAGGGGAGGGGCAGAGAGAGAGGGAGACACAGAATCTGAAGCAGGCTCCAGGCTCTGAGCTGTCAGCACAGAGCCCGACGCCGGGCTGGAACTCAGGGAGTGTGAGATCATGACCTGAGCCGAAGTGGGACACCCAACCGACTGAGCCATCCAGGCGCCCCAAGAAAGACAAGTTGCTTTTAAAGATCAGAGCCCAGAGAAAATAATTGAAGGATAAAGAAAATAATTGCATGGAAGTGAGTGAGTGGATCAAGAACACATAGGAAAGTTTAGACTGAAACACCAGCAAGAGGAGGACGTGGGTACAGTAAACATGCAAATCAAGCACACAAAACAGTACTCGCCTCCATGCGGAGAAATGTGGGGAAAACCCAGGAAAACCCAAGGAGTATTTCAAAAGGAATTTCAAGATCAGGTACTATACCTAACAAGCTCTTTTATTTTCTCTACTCAGTGACCCAATTTACACTATTTTGATCGGTATTGATATATCCTAACTTAAATAATGGCTGCCTTATTTTTTTTTTTCATTTCTTATTAAAGACCAGATAATAAAATAAAAACCACATAGGGACAGATAACTAGCAGAGTTCAAAGAATCCATTACAACAGCTGAAGGGGAGAGGGGTGAGTATAGTATGTATCTTTTTAAATCATACTGGGTGTCTTTTATGAAGAGAACCAAAAAGCATACAATGTGGCAGGTCAGGGGCAATTCAAACTTAAGTGAATCAAAAGGAAATTTTAGGTGCACCTTTCAAGGCAATACAAATCCCAATAATAAAAGGTTCTTTAAATACATCAAAAGGGCTGATTCATTCAGCAAGCATTTATCCTGTGCCTATTCCATGAGCATCAATAGGACCGGGGGTAATCACTGATTTCAAGGGCCCTAAAGGGTGGAAAATGGAGTGAAGGACAACTGTGAAAATTTGTTCCCACTTTTTTTGAAGAAAATTATCAGAAGACCCCCAACTAAATTTTCTTTAGTGTCACATGATGCATTTTTAAACCTTCCTCTATTGAAATAATTTTAGGTGTTTAGAAAAGTTTCAAAGATAGTATGGCCAGTTTCCATGTACCAACTCACCTAATGTTAACATCTTACGTAACCATGTATATTTGTTAAAATTAAGAAATTAGCTTTTGTACAATACTATTAACTGAGCTAGAAATTGTGTATGGACTTCACCAATTTTTACACTACTGGTCTTTTCCTGCTTCTAAATAACAAGGGGGAGAGGTACACTCCACACAACAGACACTAAGAGAAACCCACAAATCCTTGAGGATGACAGCAGGTGGCATAACAATGAAGGTAAACCCCAAGGAATTCCCATTTGTATCACACTCTTGCGTGTCTCACTCGCATGTATTGTGAAGTTATCAAATCTATAATAAAGCACTGTTATCTTTAAAGTTTTTAATGTTTATTTATTTTTGAAAGAGAGAGAGAGGCAAAGCATGGGGCGGGGGGGCAGAGAGAGAAAGACACAGAATCTGAAGCCAACTCCAGGCTCTGAGTTGTCACCACAGAGCATGATACGGGACTTGAACTGAGAGATCATGACCTAAGCCAAAGTTGGATGTTTAACCAACTGAGACGCCCTAGCTCCCCAAGCATTGTTTGTTATCTTTAAACAAAGAAGGACGAGGCAACAAAAATTTTATATAAAGATTATATCTTGGGGCACCTGGGTGGCTCAGTAAGTTAAGCATCCCACTCTTGACTTTAGCTCTGGTCATGATTTCACAGGTTCATGGGTTCAAGCCATGTGTTGGGCTCTCTGCACTTACAGCACAGAGGCTGCTTGGGATTCTCTCTCTCCCTCTCTCTGCCCCTCCCCCCACCGGAGCTGTCTCTGTTTCTCTCAAAATAAAGAAATAAACTTAAAAAATTATATCTTGTTAATTTCACTAAAAACTCTACTCCTGTCTTCCACCAAATATTATTCAGATTTTGACAAAAGATAAAAAACAACAGTAATAATCATAGTTAAGTCTATTCTCCTGAATTTGAACCTCCACATGTAGGCATATTGAATGTGTGTCCAAATAGTGAGTACTGCCTAAAGTGACCAAGATGATAAAGCCCCAGGGCATATTCCAGAAGAAAATGTTCTATTTTCCTCACTACAGCTTACAAACAATCAGACCCCCATCTACTCTCTTCCTGATAAGCTGACAAAGAATATGGACCTTGTGGAGCATTTTTCACCCTAATATGGCCAGGCACACCAGTCCTAGAAGCTTGGCTACCCTTCTTTTTATCTGTGCCACACCTAGGTTCTCCTTGTTGTCTTAAGTTTACTGTGAATATATTTATATTGTTTGGCACTATATTGTGTATGTGGGTTTTTATTTTTTTTTTGGTTTTTCATTATTATTTGTTTTTGCAAGTGATTAAAATATTGTGGACTATCTTGTTAATCTTGACGTCAGGACCACTGTGGTCCTTTTGTGTTGTAATCATGAGTAACAACACTTAACAAAAGCAAGAGGTGTAGTGTAAGTGATTTATTGTGTTTGACGCTGTTTTTTGTTCTGATATTTAAGCAATTTTGTTAGCATTACATAAGCTAACTGTTGTCAATTCCTCCTCATATGGCTTTCTATGTGTGGCTGTTTCCTAACATTTTATTAATATGATACGAAAAATTTTTAGGAGCTCCTTGAGAAAGGAAACCATTTGAAAATTAATCATAATTTTGTGCCTATATTGGAAAATAATCTATTTTGAAGCAGTTGTCTTCAAATTTTATACATGAGATTCACCTAAGAATTTTTAAATTCAAATTTCCAGACTGTACATATATTGCATTTTTAACCAGCTTTCACAATTAGACTGCATTTTGAGAACTACTGAACTACTTGCCGTTGATACTAGACTGTGAAAGGGTAGTTGTAAAAGATAAAGTGACATTTTTTCCAATCTCCGCTAACAAAAACTTAAATGAAAACCGATTTTTAAATCAGAGATAAGTATCCATTTTGAGTAAGAGTCTCTCCTTTCAAAGATATGACTAAAATCTTCAATTATATTTTTCATTATAATAATTACACTTTCAAGACAAATTCACCCAACAGTTTATTTGCAAAAGCCCTAAATGTTTGCATAACTCCCTCATGACTTTTTATAAGACATGCTTAAGCCATTATGTGAAAATGAGATTGTGATCGGATGAGGGGAAAATCATTATCTTGTCTTTTCTACATACATCATTCCAAAATTTAGAAAAGACATGATTAAAATAAAATTCTTTGCCCAGTTCTCAGACTTCTGAAACAATCCATCAATCAATCAAATGTGAAAACTTTGCTCAACAGGATAATAAACTGCTAGCAATTCAATAGGGGTTGTAGAAGCTCACACATATATCATGTTTCCCCTTCCTTCAAATGTGTACATTAAATTCCTACTCCTGGTAATGACTGAGGAGTTCAGTTGTTACTATTGTCTTGCCAGTAACAATTACAAATTCTGTCTGGAAAAAAAATTGCCTGAAACTACTAGACAGCACAGAGATAGAAACTGAAAGCCCTCAAAGAGTGGAATTCACAGTGTTTAAGAATTATTTTTTTTCTAATTGTCCCCTGGCCTGTGTGAATTCATGCAATACAGTTCATGCAGAAAGAGAGAATATTCTTATATTTAAAAATGGAGATAAATATTCAGGCCAAGCAAAGTGGCTGCAAATTTAGGCAAGAAATCCCCAAATAAAAGATGCTACAGAAGGGAAACCCAAAGTTGTTACATACAAAATTCACTCAACATTTTGGCTGACTGTTAACCTGTACATATGAAGGACAGAAATCCAAGAGTTCAGAGTAAAGTAATAAATACAAGTCTAGAAGAACAGAACAGAGATTTCAACAGCTTCTCAGTTCCAGCAGCGACACAGTTTTGAAGTTCAAGCCCAAGCAATTTAAGGACTGGATACACACCTTGGGATTTCTATTGAAACCTTCAAAGAGCCGTGCCTCAGAATTAACAATTATATCACAGCACTAACAAATTAAACAAAAACAAAAGCAAAAACAATGCCCTCCCCCCAATGAAATATGCCAGTGAACAAAGCCTGAAACTAGGCTTTCACATTATCAAGGTCTTCTGTCAGTAAGGTAACTCTTCTACAACAGAAATCAATACTCTTTTAAGAGGAAGACAGAAGTATCAAGTTCTTTGCAAAGTAACATCTACAATCTCCATTATACAATTAAAAATAATCAAACATGAAAAAATAATAGAAATGCAAAACCACAGGTGATTTGTATGTTAGAAGACAAAGATTTTTAAATAACCATAAAATTATGCTATAGAAACTATAGGATATGATGGATATAATGAAAGAAGAGGAGGGAATTTTGGGCAAGTTATGAAAAATAGAAACAAATAAAATAAGATACCTGTAATCAAACCTACACTGTGTAAAACAAATAGATAATTGATTAATCAATACAGAATAAAGGTTCAATTAAGTACAAAGCAATTATTCAACCGAAAGTCTAAAGAATAAAAAATAAATAAAAGGGGGGGGGGGGAGAGAGACCAAATAAACACAACCTCACAACCTCTACAATCTGTAACAGAGTATAAAAGGGTAGTCTAACTTATATATATGTTAGGAAAGGTTAGCAGAAAGGCAGAAAAAGACAAATATTTGAAAGAATATTGCCTGAAATTATTTCAAATTTGTTTAACAACAATATACAGCTCCAAGAAGTTTAACAAACCCATGGTAGGAAAAATAAATAGAAAACTACACCTCGGGTCATCATATTAAAAAAGTGCTAAAAGTGAAAGTAAAGATAAACATATGGAAAGTACCTAAGGGGCAGGGACTATTATATAAAAAGGTCTAAAAATAAGAGTGTCATGGTCATCACAAAAAAAATTGAAACCACAAAAAAGAAAAAAAGAATGTCTCTAAAGTACTGAAGCAAAGATTAAATAAGTACACATTGAGTAAAGCAATATCTGAACAGGTTCATTGCCAATGAAGTCTCTCTGAAAGAAATTCTGAAAGAATGACTTAGGTCATTCAGGCTGAAGTAAAACTAAATTTTCATTTCTTAGGAATAAACAAAGAACACTGCAAAGTTACATACATTGGTAAATTTATAAAATTAGAGATGTGTTTTAATAATTCAGTAAGCCCTTTATTATTAAAATAATTTGCATGAGAGGCATTTACTGATTTTACTTAGAGTTTATTTAAAAGTTTATTTTATAGCTGCATATATATTATAAATATGTTCTCTGTTGGTTAACAGAATAAATACAATACAGTTTTTAATTGGGAATTTTAATGTTTTAAATTCATGATTCTGAATATTAAATCTAGTGTGGTAACAGATGCAGCTAGTTTGTATTGGGTTTATACCACTCTTAACTTTGATTTTTTTTTTGGAAAGTTTTGTAAAAGTTTTATAGCTGAAAGTCACATTACTGCTCCAGTTTTTACTACAGCACAGAGAGAGAGGTTTTCCTAACTTGAAAATTAGGAGGGATATGGCCTTTTGTAGCAATGTGGATGGAACTGGAGAGTGTTATGCTAAGTGCAATAAGTCATATGGAGAAAGACAGATACCATAGGTTTTCACCCTTATGTGGATCCTGAGAAACTTAACAGAAGTCCATGGGGGAGGGGGAGAAAAAAAAAAAGAGGTTAGAGAGGGAGAGAGTCAAAGCATAAGAGACTCTTAAAAACTGAGAACAAACTGAGAGTTGATGGGGGGTGGCTGGGAGGGGAAAATGGGTGATGGGTATTGAGGGGGGCACCTATTTGGGATGAGCACTGGGTGTTGTATGAAAACCAATTTGACAATAAATTTCATATTTAAAAAAAAAAGAAAAAGAAAATTAGGAGGGAGAGATTAAATATTGTGCCAAGGATCCCACAGCTATCTAATAAAAAAGGAGAGGTTAACACTAGGACCACAAGAGTTAATCAGTCTTTTTCACCATGGAAATGTCATTGTTAAGTTTTCCTTGGTCAGACTGCTTTTCACAATAAGCGTCAGGTCAAGAAAAATGAGAAATGGCTTGCATTTTTGGTTATCCAGTACTTGCTTTCCCAAAGTATCATTAAATAATTACTTCAGTCTACAAACAGGCGTTATTTTCTTTCCTAGAGACAAATAACCTTTCCATATAGTGTTTTGTTCCTGGTGAAAAATAAATTTTATGGTGTTGCATTAATTAGTAAGTGATTTAAAAGATACAATTAAAGTTAGTAAGAATTCATAGAAGTTCCCAATAAATTGAGATTTACAAAGAAAACACTATGTAATTTATTAGATGCAGAAGATAGGGCATGGTGGCTATTCGGTGGTACCAGAGAACTCATTGGTTTTCCCTAATCATTATGCTTTTTAATTTCCTTCACACATCAGTCTGAAGATAAGCCCAAGTTATCTCATGTGGCTTTTTTAAATAAAAATAAAATAAAATAAAATAAAATAAAATAAAATAAAATAAACCTCTCATTTGAAAATGAAAAATTAGATTTAGTACTTTTTAATGTCACTAAAAATGGTGAGGAGATATCAAAGTTATTTTGTGCTCTGACACACAGACAAAGAAAGGCTGAATGAAAGTATAACTTCATTTAAAGATGAACAGATTTTATTGCTTAGTATTTGCCATTAATACAGATTAATTGTATATCATTGCTATTTTATATATTTATCATTCAACTGGGTAGAACAATATCTTCACAAGAAGTATATGACATGGCTCCTATTTGAATTTCACTTATTCAAAAATGTTTCATTTATTCAAAAATGTTAACTGACTTTTCATAACAGGTCAACAGGAACAGTGCTAGATAATAATAGGACCAAAGATGAATTGGATACAAATTTCTACCATCCATTCATTGGCTTAAAATTTATTTAAATGAGCGCTTTAAAGGTTATGTTGTCAAAAATGAAGTATTCCATACATACCATATCCTATGTTACTCATACAACACCTACAACCATCACACCATGAAAATGATGTTTTCCATATAGAAAGTGTACGAGTCCCCTCTATCCTTAGGTGTCTTCCTGGAGTTATTTATCAGAATGGAGAAAAGTACTCATTACCAGCACAAATGACTCAGAATTAGGCTTTGCTTTCCTAAAGCTGAATTAATGTCATATCCAGGAATTGTTTAACATGTCGAGTGTGACATTGCTTCGGTATCTATTATGGTTGTGTTTGGCATTGCTTCTGGCTAGAAGGGTAAAGTATTTTATAGGATGAGATCCAAATCCCTTTTCTTGAATTGTCTTATTGTCAATAACAAAATAAATATCAAAAAATGATAAATAACAAAAATTCAATGATTATGCCCTGAGTTTAAAGATATGAAAGCTTATCAACAAAAATTTGATTTATCTGTTTATCAGTCATCAAGTCCTGTTCCTAACTATAGCTTTCGAACTAGCTCTTTCCTGTATACTTTTCCTGCATATTCTTGTAGCTCATTCCTTTTCTTTCTCAGGTCTCTTTCTCAGGTCTTTTTCCTGAATGAAAGGTTGCCTCCTAAAGAAGTCTAAGCACCCAATTCCAACGTGTGTGTGTTGGGGGTTAGTCCCCCTACAAGTCCAGTAATTCTCTGGACACCTGCTGGGTGTCCTATAATCAACTCATTTCTAACACTGTCTATGGGGAATAGCGTCACGTTCCACAGGTTAAAAGTTGTCTCACAGGAGACTCCCACCACCAGCAGCTCAGAGGCCAATCATAAGCTCCAGTTGTCACCTGTGCTTCCAACCAAATGACTATAGATAGGAGGTTCCCACAACCCCCTCCTTAACTTGCTAAAACAAGTCACAGAACTCATTGTTTTACTATACCATTACTAGATCATTGTTTTATTATAAAAGATAGAACTCAGGAACAGCCAGATGAAAGTCATCCATAGGGCAAGACATGGGGAAAGAGTGTGGACTTTCCATGCCCTTCTGACCTTGCCACTTTCCCTGAATCTCCACATGTTACCAACCCACATTCCAAGCCTTCTTCATATGGAATTTCATGGAGGCTTCATTACATAGGCATGACTGATTAAACCACTGGCCATTGATGACTGAACTCAATCTTCAATTCCTCTCTTCCCCAGAGGCCATGGGAGTGGGACTGAAAATTCTAATCCCTAATTACATAGCTGGCTCTACTGTTAACCAGCCCCCATCCTAAAGAGAGTTCCAGAATTCCTCATTAACATAATAAAGGATGTTTTGATGGCTCTCATCACTTAAGAAAATTCAAGGGGCTTTAGAACCTCTATCCCAGAAACAGTAGCAAAGACAACCTATATATTTCTTATTATAAATCACAATATAACATCTCCTCAGTGAGGCCTTTGCTAACTACCCTATTTAAAATTATAATTATCTATCTGGAACTCTCTAATACTTCCCCTTGCTTTCCCCACCCCCTTTCTAAAGTTAGGACCATCTGACATACTGTATAATTACTAGTTTATTAATCTGTGATATGTCTACACACTCAGGAATGTAGACTCTAAGGAGCTTTGATATCTTAGGTTCACTGCCACATCTTCGCCTATAATGAGGCCGGGCACATAGTTCACATTACATAAATATTTTTTTAAGTCAATGAACATATCCTGCAACTTCAGTTAAGTATGCAAAGATAATGCGAGGTCAAGACTTTGACTTAATTAACATTAATACACACATTTATTTAAATCTTCCCCTTCATCCCTGTATAATTGTATTTTTTGAAGTAACAAAGCATATGGAAATTGGAAGAATAAAATTTTCACATACTGTAAAAATGGATTTCATTTGAGGATAAAAAGTAATTTACCATATAACTATTTTTTTAAATGTACACAGATGACTTCTAGACAAAGAAAGCAGACACATTTATATTAAGTGAGTTTCAACAGAATATAGGCCATATTACATCAATATGGGAAAAATGTAGCTAACCCATATATCGAATAGAAAAATGAGCTAATTATTAATATTTAGGTAATTAGCAGAAAGCAAAAGAAATGTAATTAACCAATTTATGTAATAAAATAAAGCATAGCAAAAAATTTTTTCATCTAAATACAAATAAACAAGGCATTATTTACACACGTCCTATCAATGTGCATTATATTTTAGGATTCTTGATCAGCACTATAAAACACATTTTTCTTGTTTTATGCCCAAAAGGCATATTGTTTTCTGAGAAATGAGCAAGACAAAATTTTATAAAATAAAACAACTGTTGAGAATTATGTTGTCTATTCAAAATTATTTTTTGTTGTTTATAGCAAATACTTCAAATTACGAATTCAAGCATTTTACAACAGAAGTATTAAAAAGACAAAAAAAATCTGTTTGTAGAAAAGTTATCAGAAACTTGCAAACAGACAAAACACGTTATTGGAGGTCTTTTAGATGCTGTTTTGGGCTGTATTTCTTGCTATTGACTGGGCTATTTTATAATTCCGTAAAGAGAGATATAAATTTACAGATTCTGTCTAGTGAAATTGCAAATACTTTTTCCCCAAAAATGATCCCAAAGTTTACTATTACAACTCTGCAGAACATTAACCAGTGTTGTATCTAACTCAGCGAAGTTAACATTTATTTAATAATTGCCTATAAATATTCAGCTCCTCAAATGCATTTTGAACTGATTTTAACATCTATCTTAGTGGTTCCCTTATTAACTAATGAGTTGAATAACATTTTTGACATACCTTCATTTTATGTTTTCCTGAGAATCTTCCCTTTACCTTTTTCTCCCTATGTAATGAACGGTGGTGGGGGTGGGGAGGAGGAGAGAGAGACAGACAGACAGAGAGAGACAGAGAGAATCTCAAGCAGTCTCCATGCTCAGCAGAAAACCTGAGCGGAGCTCAATCCCTTGCCCCAAGGTCATGACCTGAGCTGAAATCAAGAGTTAGATGTTTAACCCACTAAGCCACCCAGGAGCCCCTGAAATATAGATTTTTATTTTAATTCTATGATATATCAGTAGTGCATACATAGCAGGGTCTAAAAAACATTTCTTAAAACCTATGATGTTGATAATATAATATTTAATTAAATACAGTAAGTGTTAAAAAAAAATTCATTGCTTATTCTCGTTCCTTGGCATGAAATTTATGTTTCATCATAAGAATTGATTTTTAATTCTGAAGGCAGTTGACACAGTCTTGACATTTCCTTTTCAGTTTTTATTTTTGTTAGACTATAACCTCATGGATGATTAAAATTAGTGGATAGTCACATAAACCTGATTTTGACTTCAATAGGTATCATAGTTTAAGCTTTCAGTTATGCAATATGATTAAGTTCTAGAACTATGCAGTACAACATTGTGCCTATAGGTAACAGTACTGTATTATGTACACTAAAATATCTGTTAAGAGGTTAGATCTCATGTTAAGTGTTCTTTAAGTGTGTGTGTGTGTGTGTGTGTATACATATATACACACACATATATACGTATACACACACACACACACACACACACACACAGGATGTGACCTTTTGTGGCTAGCTTCTTTCCACTTGGCATGTCTTCAAGAACCATCCACATTGTTGCATGTATCAATATCCCATTGGACGGACATCCTACAGTTGGTTTATGCACTCATTCTTTGGTGAACACTTAGCTTGTTCTCATCTCTTAGTTATTGTGAATAGCACTTCTATGACCATGTTTAAGTGCTGGCTTAAGTATCTGTTTACAGAGTATACCTAGGAATGGAATCAGGGGTCATATAGTAATTCTATGTTAACTTTACGCAGAACTGAACTGTCCATGAAACACTCAGAGTTGGTAAATCCACACAGACAGAAGGCAGACTGGTATTTGCCAGAGGCTGGGAGGAGGGAGGAATGGGAACAATTACTTAATGGGTGTAACGTTTTCTTTTGTAAAGATGAAATATTTTGTAATCAGAGAGAGGTGATAGTTGCACAATATTGTGAGCGTACTAAATGTCACTGAATTGTTCGCATTAGAATGTTAAATTTTATATGTATTTCACCTCGTTAAAAAAATGCTAAAGTCTATGTGATAGTAATGCTGACGGGGTTATGGAAACAAAATTTAATCTCATTTTATTTTTTTTTTTCAATATATGAAGTTTATTGTCAAATTGGTTTCCATACAACATCCAGTGCTCATCCCAAAAGGTGCCCTCCTCAATACCCATCACCCACCCTCCCCTCCCTCCCACCCCCCATCAACCCTCAGTTTGTTCTCAGTTTTTAACAGTCTCTTATGCTTTGGCTCTCTTCCACTCTAACCTCTTTTTTTTTTTTTCCTTCCCCTCCCCCATGGGTTTCTGTTAAGTTTCTCAGGATCCACATAAGAGTGAAACCATATGGTATCTGTCTTTCTCTGTATGGCTTATTTCACTTAGCATAACACTCTCCAGTTCCATCCATGTTGCTACAAAGGGCCATATTTCATTCTTTCTCATTGCCACATAGTACTCCATTGTGTATATAAACCACAATTTCTTTATCCATTCATCAGTTGATGGACATTTAGGCTCTTTCCATACTTTGGCTATTGTTGAGAGTGCTGCTATAAACATTGGGGTACAAGTACACCTATGCATCAGTACTCCTGTATCCCTTGGGTAAATTCCTAGCAGTGCTATTGCTGGGTCATAGGGCAGATCTATTTTTAATTTTTTGAGGAACCTCCACACTGTTTTCCAGAGTGGCTACACCAATTTGCATTCCCACCAACACTGCAAGAGGGTACCTATTTCTCCACATCCTCTCCAGGATCTATAGTCTCCTGATTTGTTCATTCTGGCCACTCTGACTGGTGTGAGGTGATATCTGAGTGTGGTTTTGATTTGTATTTCCCTGATGAGGAGCGACGTTGAGCATCTTTTCATGTGCCTGTTGGCCATCCGGATATCTTCTCTAGAAAAGTGTCTATTCATGTTTTCTGCCCATTTCTTCACTGGGTTATTTGTTTTTTGGGTGTGGAGTTTGGTGAGCTCTTTATAGATTTTGGATACTAGCCCTTTGTCCGATATGTTATTTGCAAATATCTTTTCCCATTCCATTGGTTAATCTCATTTTAATATGTTTGAATTTATGAGAACATTTTTATTTTGTCTTTCCTAACAATAGAAAAGTTCTCTGTTAATATATATGACTGAAAATGTCTATTTGCTAATTTATCTTTCTGTATATAATCTAAATCTTAAGGATAATTTATTTCATTAAAATATATACTGCTAGTTAAGAAATATTAAACTGATCAGATTGATTTATTAATAAGTAAAAGTGCTATACATTTAAAATTTTCCAAATTGAAATAAGCACACTGAAATATCTTAAATTTCTTAAAAAGAATTAATTAATCTATTCATATGTTATTAGAGGGATAGTCATATAGTTAAAAATCAATTGAAAGGGTTAAATTAACCTACCCTAGAAGAGTCTTACTATGTGCAAATAAAACTGTAAATATTTTTACATGTTATGCCAGGGACCAACAATTTTATATAAGTGGATTCTAGGGACCACCACGGTGGTCAGTTGGTTAAGCGTCCAACTTCAGCTCAGGTCATGATCTCTTGGTTTCTGAGTTTGAGCCCCACATCGGGCTCTGTGTCGACAGCTCAGAGCCTGGAGCCTGCTTCGGATTCTATGTCTCCCGCTTTCTCTGCCCCTGCCCTGCTTGTACTCTGTCTGTCTCTCAAAATAAATAAACATTAAAAAAATTTTTTTGATGTATATGTGGGTTCTGTATATCCAATCTGTAAACTGAAAATACATTACAAATGAGAGTATAATGATTTTAATACTATTGGTTTTATTATCTTATATTTTGTGTATATGCTATCTGTGTCCAATGAAATATTTAAGGGAAGCAAGCTAAAGAGAATTTAAAACAAAACTTCTCTGTTAAATTTTATTAAAAATGATGACAAGTTTTCACATTCCCACAGGGACATGAAATGTACTACTTCAAGGTATATTATGTTTTTATATCTTGTTTTCTTCTCTCACTGTATCCATGCAGACATGTTCATTATCACCTTGTAAATCAACCAGTTAACATAGACTTCTCTTTTCATTGTTTTAATTTTTTCTTTAAATTTATTTATTTAGAGGGAGAGAAGTACAAGCAGGGGAGAGACAGAGAGAGAGAGAGACAGAGAGAGAGAGAGAATCCCAAGTAGGCTCTGCACTGTCAGCACAGAGCTGGATGTGGGGCTCAAACTCAGGAACCACGAGATCACGACCTGAGCCAAAATCAAGAGTCAGATGCTCAACCGACTTGAACCCCCCAGGTGCCCCTTAGTGTTCTCTTTGTAAACTATGTATTGAATTTCCCGACTTATTTTTCTACTCATATTCACATCACAATAACATTACCTGCATATAATTACACCCGCATTTTAATATATTCTTAATAATATCTTATCTCTTTCCAATCATGAGTTTCATGACTATTTCTTTTTTAACTAAATTGCAACAACATGCTGATAAGTTATCATGAAGAAAATACATCAGAGCTGTTAAAATATTACAATTGCTGCTAATTTAGGTAATTACCTGTATGTCTTCCAAAGGGGGTGGAAACATTTTATACACTTTGAAGTTTGGTCTGATAGAAGGTGCCAACACATTGCACATTTCCATGGTGCAGTCAGTGTATCGTTAGTTCTCTTGTGATTTTCCCTTTGGTCAAACCATAATTATCCCAACCTGCATACAGAGGTAAAAAGGAAAGAATACAGAACCCCAACATGCTTACAGGGATGACTGCAGAGGAAGCCACAATCCAGCATGTATGTATACAGTAAACACTAACTCATGGCCACTTGGCAGGAGTCAGACATTACCTTGGGAAAAAAGAACTATGCAAACACATTTGAGTCTGACTGTGTAGTATTTTAAAGAAACCAGAATATGTAAATTGGCTCCTTAATGAAATCTTATGACATTATATTTCATTCCAAATAATATTAATAGTTTCCTATGAATAGTGGTCATCTTTAATTTTTAATAAGAATGTGGTATTAAAATCAGAAAGAGGTTACTTAAAATAGCACTGAATTCTGAAAAAGGCCAACTGCTCAATTAATTCAATTTTTCAAAAACTAGAAAATAAGTTACTGCATACTAAGTCTAAATTAGTCAAAGGACCATGGGGACAATGGAAAATTTACCATCTGTGCTTCATGACCAACAAAGACACTAATTTCATATATGAAGTCAAACACAAGAGTTATGGCAAAATTACATGGTGATGGCAAGAGATTACATGAATAATGGGATGCTAAAATTAACCTCAGAGTCACCAGCAAGTAGATGCTTCTCCATCCTGTCAGTCAATCTTAAATCAATTAAGATATTCTGAATAAATTGCTTCCACGGAGAGAACCCATTCATTTTAACATGTCAATCTCATTGGATGTTTTTCACTGCACCCTAAAAATGCCTTTACACTGACACATGTTTAATTAGGACCAAATAGAGGTTGTTTCTCTTCCCTATACTTAAAAATCAAAATCATAGAAAATTTATGACATAAAATTAAAGTTTATTCCTTAAATATTTGAAGTTTTCAGCAAAGCAGAGAGTGACAGGATTGAAAAGAGAGAGGAGAATTTATGATTAAAAACGGGGAGGGTTTGGCTTTGACGTGTATCTAATCATTAATGTGAAAACTGCATACTTAGGCACCACCCAAATCAGTTAAAAGCAAGACAGATATTCAGTCAAGATTTTCAGAAATAGAGAAAGAAGTATAATTTTAATCCTGTCTTCAATTATTGATCATAATCCAAATATTAATCTTGTACTGCAAGCCATCAAGAGAAGTCATCAGAATTGTGGTCATCTTGTGTAATTGGCCTATAGGATCTCTACAGGATCATTCTTCTAAGGTGACTGGCATAGAGGCAAGGACAAATAGGGGTTTAGCTAGGCCAGTTCAGCCAGATTTCCTGTTCTTTTCATGCAACTATAACCAAGATAGCATTGGAAGTTTCGTTGTCTTTAAGATGTGAATAAGCTTGTCCCCAATCTATTGGCGTCATCATCTTGAACCACTGGAATTCTACACCAAGTAAAAGTTTCAATTCCTACCCTAAGATTTCTGCAGATGGACTTAACATTCTCATCATGACTTCTGGAGCTCTTTTTCTACAGAATCAGGTTAGTTTATGGATTGTCTGTTTTCTTGCATGTAAAGTCCCTCATCTTAGACCATCTCTCCATTTCCAGACATACATACAGTCCTTCAGTTTTCTTTCAAGACAATTCTCTGCTACCGTATTTACTGAGGATCACTGAGGCAGCAGAGATGAAGTGTGATTTAAATGGGAGGGGGGAGAGTACTTGGTGGGGAGGGGGAGTGCTCTATAGAAGCACATCAACACTTTATTAGATGCCTCTGTTCTTAAATGTCTTTAAGGCACCCACCAAATGAACTGGAGATTTCTCTTCTCTCCTTTCTCTCCCTCCTACCTGAGATTTCTCCTCATTTCAAATGCTCAGATATTTAGCTCTATATGTCTTCTGTAACTACTCACATTGTAGTGTTTTATTTATCTCATTCACTAAGCTAAATTTTAGTAAACTGTCAAGAGGTTATCTTAAGGATGATAATCTTCAAAGAATTTTGGTCTGGGTTGGAACTATAAACTGATACGTGAGTCATCGCTTCCCCACATACCTGGAGATAATACTAAATTCAGAGGGAAAAGAGATAAATATTAGCACTCAATGGGGGAAAGAAACCCGAGAATGTTCACTCTCTAAAATACAAGTAAAATGAAATACAATCAAGAAACTCTCAGTGGGGCTGCAGGCTTAGAGTAAAACTGCATCTGTTTCAACTGTTGAAGTGGCCCATTTAAACACAGACACACCCCTCAACAAATATATTTTACTGTAAATATGTCAAATAAATGTGCTTGGAACTTTCATTTTATGTCATTTACCTCTTCATGCAGAGCATTTATTTGTGATTGTGAGCGTTACCAGCAGTGTTTTGTCTGACCAGGTATTTGGACAACACCTTGAATTGGGGGAATTTGGGAAGTAATTATGTTTTGTATGCATGAGGCAACTATGAGAATAGACATATTTCATGAAGGAATATCTGATCTCTAAATGTTCTCATTAAAAAGAAAAATTGCTCATCTGTATTTCATATTGTAGAGCAAAAGTATAATCAAGGAGAGACAAAATATATCCACACCTGTATTTCATATACATGTATGCACATATATGTATGTGTAAGTGTGTATGTGTGTGTCACTGAAAACACTAAAGGACAGTATGTTTTCTTCGTGAGGGTATTATATATGTTATTTCAGAATTATAGTACCAAAAATAGATTTTATCACTTACCCCTTCATCTCCTCAATCTTTCAGAATAAACTTCAAGTGTGACTTTAATAAGCCATCAATTATAAGGTATGTCATTACCTCATGAATCATTAATAAATTAAAAAAAACCTCATGAATTCAAATCTGGCATAAGTTAACAATAATCTTGTGTAACATATGGATCAGTTACACACTCCTTTCGTGACACTGATTTTTCTTTCTATTCCAAAGAAATTTTGCAACTTTTAACCGCATCAGTTTGCACTCCATGTCATGGGATTGGCAGTCATTCCACATGAATACTGATAGTTAAACATTATCTGCTGTGGGTATTTTCCTTTCTTGGTTACCATACACCCATTTGGACGTGGCTTTGCAAAACAATATGGGACAGCGGTCATTTTCCCCGTGAAGACTATTCATGTCATTATTATCGATGTGATGCCCCATTGCTCTCTTTCTTTCCCTTTCTAGGAGCACAATAAATTTTTGTTTCAGTGCTAAAATATTTTGTAATCTTTGGGTGATTTAAATGGCAATAAAATCAACACATAAAGTGACAAGAATGCACACAACTGTATTAAAGTGATAAAATACCACCAGGTTTGGACAAACTCTCGCATGCACAAGCAAAGACAACTGGCTTGCACCTATCTCTTGGCTACTGTGATTCCAAGATGCCATTGATTGCAAAGTAATGATCCACATTTCAGAGATGTCATAATGTAGAAAAAAAAGTCTTAAGAAACAATGTGCTGTCATATTTATTGAAGTTCACTACATGCTAGAAGCTCTGCTAAGTGTTGGAGTTTATAGAAGGACTGTGCATGTGGTCACAATTTATAATCAAATCTTCTAAGAGAACATATAAAGTATGATGTGGTGGGAGGAAATGGGCTGAAGGAATTAAAACAGGATAGCCCTTGAAGCTGGGAAGACTTGTCAGTTGGTCTAAAGTTGAAAGAGAAATAGATTTTAGATAGAGATGGTGAGGGAAAGATACTGAAGCCAAAATCAGATTGGAGCAAACATTTGGGGGGACAAAAATAGGATATTCAAGAGATGGTGAGAGAGTTTATTTGGTTGAAGCTTAACATTGAGAAGGAATCATCATCGATGAGATTGGATCAGACTCTAGAGAAGATTCTCCTGAAGTAGGCTGAGAAAACAAGGTAAGTCTTGAATTTTTCTGGGTTCACTAACATGTGTTCAGAGTTTTTTTTCTACAAGCCAAAGCCATGTTGCTGACTTATCTGGACCAACATGATAATTTCACAAAAGCCAGTTTTTGGTGTATATCAAGAGTTTCAATTATTTGTAAGCAAGTGAGGGATGGGGTGACAAGGTGAATGTGCTGTTTTTCTCCACCCTTATCCTTAATGACAGGTGGTTCTGAGTAATGAAAGTAAGTTAAAAAGAATCTTTCTACTAATGAATATTCCTGAAAGAAAGAAAGAAAGAAAGAAAGAAATATGAATGAAAGAAATGCTCCCAGAGAAGTCATTCTTCTGGCAGAACTGGCAAAATTCAGATTGAGGAGCAGAAGACAAAACCAAAGTACTCTAGACTTAATGAGCTTCCCCAATGGGGCTCACATTAGTGATCTTTTTATACCTTTTAAGAGGCATGCCCCACAAAGTCCAGCATCCCCAAACTACTTCTAATAAAGAAACCACAAGGTGTGTGTTAAAGTAGGATTAATATACTTATGACACATCTCTCCAACTCAATGGTTCTAACTAAATCAACAAAACCACAGTGTAACCATTTAGAAGCAATGTGGCGAACACACTGGTAGCTGGGAAAACTGGAAACAGGGTTTGAGGTAGTAAAGTGTTTTAATAAATCAATATGAAAATTAATGAGGAGGGGCACCTAGGTGGCTCAGTTGGTTGAGCATCTGACTTCGGCTCAGGTCATGATCTCACGGTTCCTGGGATCAAGCCTTGGGTCGGGCTCTGTGCTGACAGCTCGGAGTCTGGAGCCTGCTTCAGATTCTGTGTCTCCCTCTCTCTCTGCCCCTCTCGCACTCATGCTCTCTCTCTCTCAAAATTAAATAAACATTAAATTGTTTTTTTCAAAAAATTAACTAAAACAGGATAATAACATGGAAATAAAATGAACAGGGTATTTTAAAAAATACCTGTAAAAGACTTTGTATCACCTACAATTGGTCTCTGTTTACCATGAAAGTAGGATAAAGTAGTTTGAAAAATAAGAAATAGAAGAAGAAAAAATACAATGGTTTCCCTTGTCCAAGGACTTGGTATAATGAAAAGCTGGTGGGTTGTTGTCCTCAACAAACACAAACTAGAAGTAGAAAAACCCCAGATGAAACAAATACATCACTATGAAATTAATGGACTCCTCAAGCCACTTCTCCATTCTGAAGCTTTCAAATAACCTAAGAGTTTACTTAAATAAATTCTAGTAAATAAAATAAAAAGCATGTCTTGTGTTTACATGTTTCATTCTCTGTAAACATTCAAACATTATGGAATTTAGAACAGAAAGCAATAGTTATGCACCCCATGAAAATAAACAGACCCACTGTCTTTTACCTGCCAAGTGGTAGTCCTTAATTGCCATTCAAGTACAAAAAACATCCACTTAAAAGACACATTATACTTTTATTATCAATGAACAGAGATTTGATAGCCTTTTATCATTTTGATTCCACATTCAATAGATCTTGAGGTAATGCTGTTACTCTATTTATTGAAAAGTACTAGACATAATAAAGAATGAGTCAAGTAATACTTCACATTGAAATACTCAATCTTTCTTTACTGAAAGAAACTTTTGAAGTGTTGTTTTCAATCTGCAATGCTTTTATTTGTTTTTTCTAAGGCCCCTAGCAGTATCACCATACGTTTTTCTATAAGTTTTCAGATACCATGGGAGACTTCATGTGACCATCCATCAGAGTACCTGTTTGCCCAGTCACAGAGCCCTCCTGGGCCCACAAAAGGTAACCTGTAGGACCTGTGGACCGTGCTTATCATTGATGTGCTCATGTTACCTGAAAGGGCTAAAATGCAACAAAGAATTGCTTTAATAGTAAATCTTTTATCTAAAAAGATAAAATGTCTGCATAGACTAAACCCTGCCAAAGTCTTTAGACACGGATGCAATCCACTGAACAGGTTAGGATTTTAATAGCTTTTGAATGCTTCAAAAAACCTTTAGAAATACGTTTTCCAAAATCAAGTAGCCAGGACAAGCCCTCCACGTTGACTTGGTGAACTGATTTATTCAAATTTGGGGAAACACTGACATGAAAATGTGCTCAACTTCACTTCTTGTAAGGGAAATCCAAATTAAAGCCACAATGCCATACCACTCCGGACACTAGAATGGCTAAAATGAGAATGACAGAAAATACCAAGTATTTGGCATACATGTAGAGTTAGCAAGAATTTCCATACACTACTCACACGTTTTTTGTATACTGTGAAATAATCTCTATAAAAACAACTAAATATCTAAACAGAATGCAACATAATTCTACTCCTGGGCATGGACCCAAGAGAAATGTATACACTAATTTAAAAAATGTACTATTCACAATACCTGGACCCTGGCTGTAACCCAGATGTTCATCAGTAATATAGTAGCTATAAATGATGGCTTATTCACATAATGACATACTATTTAACAAAAAGAATGAAAGATTACAACCACATGCAAAAATTTAGATGAGCTGCATATAGTATAGAATAAAAAGAAGCCACTGACAAAATAAGGTATGATTCATATAAAAAGAAAAAAAAGGGCAAAAAAAATCTATACTGTTAGAAGTCCAAATCATGACTATTCTTGAGTCAGTAGCAAATGGGAAGGACTTGTGAGATGTTGATGTTTCAATCCTTGATTTATGTCTGATTAAACTAGTGTGTTCCATTTTCAAAAATTTAATTTAAAGATGTTTTATAGCATCTGTGCTTCTCTGTATATATATATTATATATACATATATATATAATATATATATATATCTAGATATCTAGATATATAGGTATCTATATATCTATAGATATATCTATATAGATATATAGATATATCTATATAGATATATAGATATTATTTTTCACTTAAAATGTTAAAAACTAAAAAAAATAAATAAATAAAATAGATCTGTTACCACAGTAAAATACTCTAAATAACCGTTCACCTTGACATTAGGGGTAATATTACATCTTCAAACCTTTGGAGTTTCTGCCTCTGGAGCTACTAGGGAGAGTTAAAACACATATCTCTTGAGAGCCGTTCCAAACATCCACCTCTTTGTTAAAAGTGAGTAAGCATGACATTAATGAAACAAACACACACAGCAAAATATGTTCAAAGAGAAAGAGAAATGAAGAATGGTTGCCTGGGGTCAGACATATTGAAGATCTGGATGCATATCACCTCTTCTTAGTGAGGCAGACCAGGAGGGTTTTGGTGGAAGTCAGGCATAAAAGGCACACTGACTCTCCACATACATCTAAAATTTAAAACATACTCAAATAGGTATCTGAAAAAGAGGTAAGTTCACATATGCTTAGCAAAGTTGTGGACTACAAAAGACCAGTGATGGAGGAAACCACGCGCGCGCGCGCGCGCGCACACACACACACACACACACACACACACACACACACACACTGATCTGTTAGGAATTAGATTGTACCACCAATTTAGCACTCCCTGATTTAGGAGTCAGGAAGTTTAACTCATGACTTCTTACTGTATTATTTTCAGTAATTCTGGGTTAAGATATATCTATCTTACTTCAATTGATTTGTCAAACTGGTTCTTCATTCAAATTGACGTATACAAAATGCTAAGTTCTGCATATTACGGAGTGAAAAAATTCCTTGCACACTCGACACAGACAGAGGGAGAGAGACAGAGAGAGAGAGAGAGAGAGAGAGAGAGAACAAATTGTTGCTGTTTCCACTACACTGGCTTTGTTGATACAGATGTCCCTTCCCAGAATGTCGAAGCACAGGCCTATGGGCACCAGGTGAGCACCAGTACTTTTCCTGAAACAGGGGTTAAGCTTTCATCAGCCCTTATCAGATGCTGGCATCTTTAACATCTCTTTGTCCAAGGAAAGAATTAAGACTAATTAGTCCTTCAGAAATGATAACTTCTCTCTCCCCCAGGATATGAAGATTTACAATGAAGGTTGAAAAAAAGGAGGTAATCCGTACTCATGCTTAAATTTTATTTATTTTAGCTTCCGAATAGAAACACAACTGCAGCAGCAGGGAAACAGTCCCAACGTTTCCAAATAATGAAAAAAGAAAGAACATTTTGACCGTAATGAGAAAAGAGGGACGATTATTGGGCTCAATTCCACAAAGTCATTTACTAGGAAATTGTTATAAAACACTGAGAATTAAAGCATCCCTTTATACTTAGTCAGTAGCAAAGGAGGATAAGTGTTTAATAGTTGATTTATAACCTCATTTTACATTCTCCTTTTTACTTGCATCAGTTGCTTGAACTCTAAGTTCATTTTGTCATAAAGAAATGGGAATATAATCACATCCTAATTACATAGCTTTGGGTTATTTGTACAATTAAGTTATCTGTTACAAAGTTAATGAATGTTAATAATGCAATTCTCTTCGGTGACCTAATTGATATACTAACATTTATTGTGCACTGCGGTCCATTAATTGAGACATACTTATTGAATGAATACTTAATAGTCAAATATATATATTTAGTTATTTATGGCAATTTTGTTGTTAAACAGTCTCTCAATTTTTAAAGTTCTAAATAAGACAAAAACAGCAATACTAATCCATTTATATTATTTTATATAAGAACACTTGGACATCAACATAAACTAGTCTCCCATGACTTGGGAGAAAATATATTCTTTATCCCAAATACTGCCACAACTATGGAAAAAGAGGATTAGCAAAGATATGCCTCAAATATTAATGCCCTTGAATTGTGATGCAGAGAATATTGGAAATAATGGAGGAAAACCTCTATGATACAGGTTAAAAAAAAAAAATACATGCACCAGGTATTATTAACATTAAGCATTCCACCCACTAGGGAAACCTTGTTGCCTTTATTCTTCTGTTTAGATACTGTCAGCAGTCACAAATCAAGTTAAGGTTTATATCACTGTGTGTTAAATTATATTTATGCCCTTGTAAAGCTGTGCAACATTGTTGCCTCGTGTAAGAAATCTTTAAACCACATGTTCTGCCAAGTAACTGTTGATGTTTACTTCCAAAATTCCATCTGGTTGCATGAGATACATTAAACAATGACCTTTGAAAGAGTCCATTTTTAAAAGACTATCTTTAAGATGCTTATTTGTATACGTCACCAATGGTTTATACCTTCTCCTAATAACTTTGATACTATTATCCCATTTCTTACAGTGCCTTTGATAACTAAGATTACCAGACTTAATTTTAGAACATATATCTTCATAAAATGCAACATATTGTGCTAAGAAAAATAAACAAACAAAATGTCCCTAACCTTGGAAATGGATATGAAAGTTGTATCAAGATATAAAGTTGAAGGGTGTAGTAATTATAACATAAAATTTATTTAATTATTTTCATCTGAAGTATCCATATAATTGAAGCAAATGTGAATTCTGCTTGTGGGAATTATCTCCATTTTCCACTTCAGTTAGCTAGTATAAAAATAAATAATGACATTTTATATCCCCAAGCAATTAATACTTAAGCATAAATAATATACTAGTGTTGATGTTTCATGGCCTTATTTTTAGCATTGAAAATGCATGCTACTTATGTGGTTAAGTAATATATTAGAGTGTAGCTATTTTTTTTTTCATTTCTCAAAGTCCAAAATGATCTTAAATCAATTCATTATAAATGTTGAGCATATAACAGTTCACACTGACTATTTGCTATCTTACACACTTAAGGAAAATAGGTAAAATCATACATACTTCCTTAGGTATTTGTGAAATTAAATTAAATAAATGATTTTAAAGCAACACAAATGCCCTCGAACACAGTAGTGGCATTAAGGCATTGTTGGTATAAGCTTACACTTAAGGATATTCTAAAAGTTCCAGCCCTCTATAATAATTCTGTTATTGTTTCAAATTTATGTATTTATCTTATATGCAATTATAAATCAGAAAAAAATAAGATTCTATCTCTTGTAAACTTAATTCACAAAATTCCAGTTCCAAAATGAAAAGCTTACAAATATTCATTCTTTTATAAAGGTAAATGTAAAAAAATTATTTATATTTGGATATATTTATATCATTAGATTATTACTACATTAAACAAGTAAATGAATAAGAATTTATGAAAATGAGGTGAAATACTTTCCACTAGATCAATGGCATTATTGTCATTTTCTGGCAAAACACCTATAATATCAACATGTCTTTCCATAAATGAACATGCCTACTTTTCAGGGGGCATTTCTTAGAATGAGAAAAAAAGTTCTGTGTTGGTTCTGATTTTAATTATTTTCCCAGGCTTATTTATAACATTTTTATTTATTAAGAAACTATTAGTTAATTACCTAATTCTTTTTGGCTTATGCAAAGTGTGTGTGTATGTGTGTGTGTGTGTGTGTGTGTGTGTGTGTGTGTGTATAAACAACTGGTAACTTTAACTTTTTGAGATGAGTAGAAAATTATTTGGCAAGGAGGAAAGTGCAATTGGACCGAGCTTTTCACAACTCTATTGTATGAGAAAAAAATCATTTTTAACCTATATAAACACTTCAGGAAAGCAATTGCTATGATTGCTTTCATGGAGTTCAATATCAGATAGTCTCTCGTAATATAGCCAATAGCAATAAGAATACCATAATTACGAATACTGGGAAAGTTATTTTATGTGGGAAATATTAGAATTTAATGCATAATTATAAAGCTTAATTCTCATCTTGCCTAAATTAAGTTCCACAACTTTTACTGAGGTCAACTCTCCTCATGAAGCTAATGCCTCTTGAGCTATAGGTGGTAAGGAGATAATCTGATAGCAAGCTGTTTAAAACACAAGATGGAAAACTGGAGACATGTCAAGGTAATTTAATCCACAAAGTTAAAATAATAAATTCAGTCCTAGAGACTTTATAGATGTGAACAGTGAAAGATTAAGAAAACCAGTTTTAAGAAATGTTTTTAGTCATTGCTCCTTTTAAAAAATATAAATAAGTAAGATAGAAATTTAAATTTTTGTCATTATGGTGCACTACTGATCTCTCCTCAGACAATGTTCATGAGGTGATGTTTCACTCCACAACAGTGAGACAAATATAAACATCAAAATAATACTTAATAATCATAAAGGTCAGCTCAGTGATTTTATGTATCTAACCATCTATCTCTATTTTAATATGACACTTTCAATTTCTTCATTCACTAATGAAGTTTAGCATCTAATGAATTGAAAATGAATTCTCTGATACAGATCTACTTCAACACACAAGAAAAATCTCAAATAAATATCCTAACTTTACCCTTAATAGGAAGAGATTAACAAAGCAGAAGAAAGGAAATAATAAAGATCAAAGCATAAAGAAGTGAAATAGAGGCTAAAATAAAAAAAAAAATAGAAAAGACCAATGAAACTAAGAACTGTCTCTTTGAAAGGGTAAACAAACCTGGCAAACATTTAGTTAGGCTCACCAAAAAAAATGTTTTTTAAATAAATAGTAATAATAAATAAGAGAGAAGGCTCAAATAAAATCAGAAATTAAAGATAAATAACAACTGATACCACAGAAATACAAAAGATTATAAGAAAACAACAGGGGCACCTGTGTGGCTCAGTCAGTTAAGCGTCTGACTTTGGCTCAGGTCATGATCTCACGGTCCGTGACTTCGAGCCCCGTGTTGGGCTCCGTGCTGACAGCTTAGAGCCTGGAGCCTGCTTCAGATTCTGTGTCTCCCTCTCTCTCTCTGACCCTCCCCCATTCATGCTCTGTCTCTCTGTGTCTCAAAAATAAATAAACATTAAAAAAAATTAAAAAAAAAAGAAAAGAACAGGAACAATTATATACTAGCAAAATGAACAACATAGAAGAAATTGATCATTTCTTAGACACATGCAATCTTCCAAAACTAAATTATGAAGAAATAGAAAACCTGAATAGATGGATTATTGGTGTAGAGATTGAATCAGTAATCAAAAGGCTCTCAATAAACAAAAATCCAGAACAAACTGGCTTCACTGGTGAATTCTACCGAACATTCACAGAATTAATACTAATCCTTCTCAAAGTGAGGAAGGAAACCTTCCAAACTCATTTTATGAGTCCAACATTATCTTGATATCAAAACCAGATAAAAATGACTCTAGAAAAGAAATTTTTAGGCTAATATGGCTGATAAACGTAGATGCAAAAGTCCTCAGCAAAATATTAGCAAACCAAATTTAATACATTGAAAGGATCATACATCATGACCAGGTGTGATTTATTTCAGGGATGCAAGGATGGTTTAACATCCAAAAACCAATCAATATGTTGCACCACACTAACAAAATGAAGGATGAAAATCATATAATCTCAGTAGGTGCACAAAAAAAAATTTGACAAAATTTAACAGCCATTTATGATAAAAACACTCAACAAAGTGGGCCTAGAGAAAATACACCTCAACATTACAAAGGCCACATATGACAAACCCATAGCAAACATCACACTGACTGGTAAAAAACTGAAAATTTTTTCTCTGAGATCCAAAACAAGACAAAGATGCCCATTGTCTTCTGCTTGGTACTGGAAGTCTTGGCCAGAGCAATTAGTCAAGAAAAAGAAATAAGAGTCATCCAAATTGGAAGAAGAGAGGTAAAATTCCCTATTTGCAGAGGACATATTCTACATATCAAAAACTCTATATATTCCACCAAAGAAATTCTTAGGTCTAATAAATGAACTGAGTAAAGTTGTAGGATACGAAATCAATAAACACAAGTAAGTTATGATTTTACACACTAAGAACATCAGAAAGACAAATTAAGAAGAAAATCCCATTTACAATATCATCAAAAAGAATAAAATGCCTAAGAATAAATTTAACCAAAGGAGGTAAAAGATCTAATACACTATTGAAAAAAATTGAAAAAAAACACAAATAAGTGGAAAGATATCCCATGCTCATGAGATAATATTGCCGAATGTCCATATTACCGCAAAGCAATCTACAAATTCAAGGAAATCTCTAAGTTCAAATGACATTTTTTTTATATCCCTAGACCAAATAATCCTAAAAGTTGTATCTATTTGAATGTGCCATTTTTAGTTTTATAATATGCTGATTGGGCATATTTGATGTTTCAATCAATGGCAAGAGTAACTGACTTTGTTCGAATAATGAAGCTGGCTCTAGTACATATAGATGTATTAAAGCCAATATTTTGGTTCTATCCCAAGGCACTGATATGGTGAAGATATTCTAAATTCATCATGATTATAAGGTTAAGTTAATTTTACATGTAGAAACCATAAAACTGGTTAGTTTTGCAATTTATCATGCATATGGATCTACATTTATGTTATTTGCTGGAATAAGAAAGTACAAGTTGCCGAAGTATAGAAGTCATTCACCTATTTCACTGAGCAGACAATTTACCTAGATATATAAGGAGATTTGGGAGATGTTTATAAATCTAGCACTGCATTTGTTTATTATTGATTTGCGTTACTCAATTATGAACAAATATACGTTAGAAAAAAGACAGACCAGACTATAGTATTTGTCAAGAATATCCTCATGCATTTCTTCAGCAATTCATTTGGTTACACAGACACAAGGTGGTTCCCCTTTCCTGCTTTGAAAAGTAACACTTTGAGATGTGAATTTATTTCTGATTTTTTTTTTTAATTGGAGGAGTTCCTGAAAATGACTTGGTTTTGCTTTGACACTGTTACTGATCAAAAGTAATGAAAAAATACAAAATTTAACTCATAACATTTTTTTCTTATGGACAATGTCAAATAATTTCACAATCATTTTCACTTTCATAAAACAAAGTTACTATGGCTTTTAAAATTAATTTTCATAATTAGGGAACTTGAGTAAGAAACCAAGGCTACATTCCTCTTTGGATCTAATTAAAACAGTATTTTATAGAGTTGTGCCTGAATTTCTTTCCTCAACCAACTAAACAGGAAAAATTAAATTGCCCCCAATGTGGTTTTGCAAAGGGCTTCAGCTAATTTAATTAATCTATCTTGAGTCTTCTTAAATTCAGTATCAGGCAACATAGATCAGCAGGAGAGAGGACAAAACCATGAAGAGGTCTCTAGAAGGCCAGGGTTCATTTTGATGAAGGAAGCTGATAAATGAAAAATAACCTCCCCCTCACTTTAGAGATGTAAATTAATTCTTGCACACTGTTAATCAGTCTATTTCATGGTTCAAAAGTTACATAAGCCCCTAAAAATGTAGGGCCATTTAAATGATTTGTAAAAGTGAATGTGTCCTCGAAATTATGCACGATTTTTATACTTAATTGTACCAATAGAGCATACCGCTGTTCTTGCATAAGTAAGGAAGTGACTCCCCAATTCCTACAACCAACTAGCAAATTCCTACCTTTCCTTAAATACCCATCTGAAATGGTACTTCGTCAACTATTCCTTGATAGCCAAAGGCAGTTTTCAGATTTTTCCTCTTTCCTACACCCCGAAATACTTCTTTCCATTATGTACAATATTGCATTGAAATTGTTTACATATGCCTTAAATTTTCAAGGCATTGATGGAAAAATATTTTGCCACTTTTGCACCTTAACTATTTTATGTACTTTGTTTGTGAAAAAAGAGAAACTCATTGAAGTTATCTCAGGTAAAGTGATCTTATTTTAAGAAATCATTTGAGAACCTAAATGATAATATGGTTCTTTTTTTAATGTTTATTTATTTATTTTGAGAGAAAAAAGAGAGAGACGGCAGATGCGCACGTGAGCAAGGGAAAGGCAGAGAGAGAGAATCCCAAGCAGGCTCCATGTTGTCAGCACAGAGCCCAATGTCGGGGTGGAACCCACTAACCGTGAGATCATGACCGGAGCTGACATCAAGAGTTGGATGCTTAACCGGCTGAATGACCTAGGCGCCCCAACAATAATATGGTTCTGTGTCTGCCTGGTACTTGTTTTTTTTTTTAATTTCTCTGTCAATAACGAGACTGTTTCTGTCTCTAGGATGAGCATATCATAATGTTGAAGAATGGGTGTGGAGGCATGCAGACCTGTTTTTCGTTTTGTTTTGTTTTGTTTTTAACTCAGTTCCAGCACTAATTAGCTATGCAACCATAAGCAAGTTACTAGGTAACCTGAACCCTAGGTTTCTCATTTATAAAATAAAGAATAGTAATGCCTACCTCCACGGGGGGGCTTGGAGGGTTAGATGTATATGGAGTTGTGTGTGTGTGTGTGTGTGTGTGTGTGTATGTTTTTTCAAACAACAGTAAGCAGTGGCCCCTCATCTTCTCCCCAGTGATTCCCAATTGGGAATTGGGAATTGTAGGGTTTTCTAGTAACTCAATAGATTTTACAAAAAATAATACATTATTGTATGCAGAAAAAGGTTATTCTTTTTCAAAAATGAGTTACTTTAACATAATTATTTTCTTTTAAAAAATTATTTATTTTTGAGAGAGGGGGAGGGGCAAAGAGAGAGAAACAGAGGATCCCAAGCTGAGAGCACAGAGCCTAATGCAGCGCCCCAATCCACAAACCGTGAGACCATGACCTGAGTTGATGTTTAACTGACTGAGCCACCCAGGCAGCCCATAATTATTTTCTATAGTTGGGAACAGAATACATTTTATTTTTCACCAAGAATTTAGATATTTTCTTCTTGCTTCAGGCAACTAATTGTTCTTTGCCTCCTGACAACACTCCCCACTCTGAATCTCATTCTTGCTCAGAAAGAGAGCTAGAGACCTATGGACAGATAACATGCAAACAGATTCTGAACACAAATGACCAAACAGACACACTTATAGAGAAGAAAGGCAAGGGCTACCACACATAATTCACTTCGAAAATACTGAATGTGAATTTATTATCTGTTATTTCATTGAATCTATCAGCCATAGTCATTCTGAATTAGTTTTCTCATTGTATGTATAAAACCTAAGAAAAAGATTTTCTCTCAGCTTTAAATAATATTTGCATTGAACATAGCTGATTTAAACTTTTAGTCATGATGCGAACTTGTAGAGTGGGGTGGGCACTGTTACTGATTTCCAGGGATGGTATCTCTACACTCACTGCTTTGTTTGCTGTGGTCCCTGCCCAGGTATCTTACGCTACGCTGAGGATTTTACCTGCTGCTTCTTTTGACAGCAAATGTAACATATCATTGGGATCCCTTTCCCATCCATTTTGCAGGGTAATATGGCCTTTCATATTTCCCATGAAACAGGAAGCTTAGGTATTTCTTTCTGAAGTCACAAAGATTTCCAGGACATGCAATTATCTGAACAATGATTTATCTTTACACACCAGGTTGTTAGCAACCACCTCTCACCCCAGCATCAAAGGAGAAATAAGGAACCCACATATATAAAAGCCATTTTTTATGTTACATTAAGGAATCCTGATATACCTCTTAGGAAATAGTAATGTACTTGGAGATCATCTCATGATTGTTTGTTTTTTTCTTTTCCCCCCAAATCTTTAAGGTGTTCCACATAAAAAGAGTAAACTAGAAAATTAAAAATAAGAAACTTCATGCATTTGAGATTCTTCATAAGAATCACAGGAAAAACTTGTTAGAAAAGCACTTCGCTGCCCTCACTCATAATCCATTGAGTAATAATCCACTGAATAGGGTAAGATGCGGTCATGTAGCTGAAAAAATATTTCTGCTGATTGCAAGGATTAAATGTTGAAAGCCACTATTATTTCCAAGGGCACGGGTGACAAAAAAAACATTGAATAAGATTCCACATACTTTCTTTTTTAGTCCATTTCAAATCACAGAGGTGTTCCACAGCATACATGGAATCATAGTATGAACAGAATTTTCAATAAGGTAAGAAAATTTCAGGTCATTATTCTAATACATGGGGGAAAAAAATCAGTGCTCCTTAAATACCAATTCTGCCTTATTAGTCGCATGGTCTGGATTCAGATTTACAATCACACTGATAAGGTACAACAGGCTGGACTGAGCAAAAAATATATTTACTTATAAGACAGAATGGAGGACAGAAAACACCTTAGCACATCTTCAAACATCACAACAGCTCAGAGCTCAGGAGCCCCTTTAGCGTTCAAACCTAATTAGTCATATAGTCTGCACATTAGTCATGCACAGGTGTGCATGATAGGCACCTAACACAATCCCTGAAGTGTACAAGACTTACCCCTTCTCCAGGTAGCACTCTCATCAGAGCTTGTACTTAATAAACAATCCTGACCAACAGGGGCAATGCTTGGTCAGGTGCTTATTCCTTAACCAGCGTCTCATTTATCTTGAATCTGATACAGGTATGCTCCTCATAATTTCTTGAATTCAGTCACAAGGTGAATGGACCAAGGCTGAAAGCCTCAGAATCCCTGAGGCTAGAGAAAACCCTTAGAATCAGTTCTTACCCTTTCCACTCTACTCCAAATGTAACTGTGTCTGCATCTTCCCTACTGGTAACATAAACACAATATAAAAGAACCTTCTTCAAAAAGGAAGGCTGGAAATAATTGCATTTTCTAAAATGGAGAAAGAAATAGCCCTGTTTATGTTCTGTAACAAAGAACTTAGAATCTTCTATAATAATACTTTCTCATAAATGATGTTTTCATTCAGACATGAATGAACCAACTTTGTTGACAGTGAACTAAACCTACCCTTTGTGAAATTAACAGCATCCTGAATAGTCAAGTTTGATTAATATGATTTTATAAGTGTTTAACATGGTGATTTAGCTGTCAAAATAATTCTTTCACATGTTTGTGTCACGTGTAACTTTATTCAACTTGTAAACAAACAAGCAAACAAGTTAAAATATATTTACAGAAGCAGTTTATTCAGGGATAGGTACAGTATTTCCTAATTCACAACAAATGCACTAAGTCTTTAAATATTTTGCAAATAATCATTTTCCAGGTTTTCAATATGATGTGCACCACTTACGATATGTAGTGTCTTTAAAATTAACCTAAGACAATGGCTTGAATAGTTTGTACATTATCAATGAAGAAATTGTTTCCAGTTGAACAATAAATATACATATAAATATTTAGGATTCTTAGGGAAGTTGTAGGATTTGGTACTTGGCAACAATTATTTCTTAACTTTCTAGCTTAGTGAAATTCAATCATTTAAATGGAACATTGTTTTCAACTCGACTACTATTATATTATTACATTTCTTTCAGGCCCAGAAATTTAATATCAACTTATTCTTCTTTATCTTGGAAGGCAAGAGATTTGTCCCTGCCAATTCCAGTAGCGCAGATTAATTCCTCACGACTGGGAGAGGAAAATATCTAATGAGAATTATATTAGTTCTAGGGACAGCTACAGCCAAACTAATTGGGGAAGAAGGGTGACAGAGCAGAAGCAGGTAAGACCTTCAATCCCAAGGTCTAAATTTGAACTCTGACTTGACTACTAACGATTGTGGTTTTAGGCAAGTCATTTAACCTCTGAGACCCTCAGTTTTTGAAAAGCACTATTATTAGATGATCTAATAATCCCATCTTGGAAAATGCCATAGTCTACTCAGTCACATACTTCATGCAGGCTATGAATTACACAAACTGTGTGTACTATATGATGCCCTGAAAATAGGGAATTAACACTGTTTTATCTATATGTGAGATTTGAGGGTTCCAGCAAACATTTAATGCCAGTCTTATTTGGATATACTGTGATATCATATGAAAAGAGGGATTCGTTTGAAAAATTACATTTTCTCAAATAGAATGATTACCAAAAAAAAAAAAAAAACTCAAAGTGTAACAAGAAATGTTTCATCAAGAAATTTGATGGGGCGCCTGGGTGGCGCAGTCGGTTAAGCGTCCGACTTCAGCCAGGTCACGATCTCGCGGTCCGTGAGTTCAAGCCCCGCGTCGGGCTCTGGGCTGATGGCTCAGAGCCTGGAGCCTGTTTCCGATTCTGTGTCTCCCTCTCTCTCTGCCCCTCCCCCATTCATGCTCTGTCTCTCTCTGTCCCAAAAATAAATAAACGTTGAAAAAAAAAAAAAAAAGAAAGAAATTTGAATAAGAATTTATGTTATTAACTCACTGTTATCTATGGTCTCATTTTAAAAATTTTATTCACTTGAATATAGTTGACACATAATATTATATTAGTTTCAGGTGCGCAAGAGGGATTCAACATCTCTCTATGTTATGCTATGCTCACCACAAGCGTAACTACCATCTGTCACCATAACACACTACTACAATATAATCAACTATATTTTTTATGCTGTGCCTTTCATCCCTGGAATTCATTCTGTAACTGGAAGCCCGTATTTCCCACTCCCCTTCACCCATTTTGCCCCTCCCCACTCCCAATCTCCTCTGGAAACCACCAGTTTGCCCTCTGTATTTATAGGTATGATTCTGCCTTTTTTTTTTTTTTTTTTTTTGGTTATCCATTTGTTTTGTTTCTTAGGCTCCACATATGAGTGAAATCATATGGTATTTGTCTTTCTCAGTCTATGGTCTCTTATAGGGAAAACAAGTAAGACACTTTAAAATCATTAGCCTTTAAGTTTATTAATATCAATCTATATATTTTTCAGTTTAATGACCAAGAGGTATAGTTTTCTAAATAACACAATGATGAATCAGAAGTTACGAAATAAAATATTTGTATGTTCAAATTGGTAGAGGTTTCCTCTTCAATTAAATTCATGTTGCCATGGAATCATTAAATATTTCTCAGAAGCTGGGAGACACTTTAGGCTTTGTAGTATTGCTTCCCGGTTTCTCATCAACTACTTTCACAGAGTCAAGTTTGCCATTACACACACACACACACACACACACACACACACACACACAGTGTATTAATATTTTCAGCTTTTTTGTCATTGCAAAGGACTGATTCTATGTCTTCTATAGGGATGTATTCTCAAGCTCCCATCACATTAATCCATATATAATTTTTGCCATATATAATAATGTTGGTATTGTTCAAGTTGACCCATTACTGTACATGAATTGTACTTCTATTATCGCTAATCCTGCCATATACTTGTGTAGTGTATAAACCATCTTCAAACTCCTTGAAGGCTTTTCAGTTGATACTGCACCTTTGATCTAAAAAGGCAATAAGTCAGACCCATTTAACTTAATTAAAATGAAGAGTCTTTATTTTCTGTACTCTTCCACCTCCTACCTCTTAGCTCTGGAGAAGCTGCTTTACAACCTCTAATCAAAAGATTCTGAGATGGAGCTGGGGAGGATGGGAAGGATGTTCTGTGACTGGACACGAACATGAAAGAAACAAAGAAGGAAAACATAAAAGCAGTAAACTAATTAAAGTCATCTGAATGTAAAGCAATAGTTTATGTAAGCAATGAGATCTGGATGTGGGCAGATGTTAAAATCCTCTTCTCTTAATGAGTAGGAGAATACAAATATTCCAGTAATGTTTTTAAAATGTAGGTTAAAAAAAAATAAAAATAAATAAACCATTAAAAACGTAGGTTAAAGAGTGTTTAAAAAAACTCTTGTGTTTTTGCAGCACGTGGACTCCATTTAGGAGATTCTTGATACATGCGTGTTCAATCCGTATTAACAATGTCTACCAGTACTAACACTCCATTCTTGATCTCTGTATTCAGACTACTAAGCTATAAGAACCCCATCTCTGTGCTTCTGTCTAGAAAGTGTCTCCACACAGTAGAGCATGCAAACGTAGTGATCACTTTATTGGTTTTCCTTCTCTCAAGAATCAAAGTCCTCCACTGCCTGTTGTTCAATGTATGAAATACTCTGTTTTATACATTCTTGTCCATTTTTTGGTTGTTTACCATGGAATGCATACCTTGGCTACAAGCATAATACATCCAAAAACTGTTGCAGGTGCCGTCATGATAGCTTCCACCTGTAAATTTCCCTCGAGAAGTACCATTGGGCAAAGAGAACTCATCAGCCTGGAGAATTATGCTCCTCCCCAACACAGGAAGCCTACAGCCAGTAACTGGTAAGAGGGCATAAATACACTGTTCCTCTGCTTCAAGGTAGGGATGACTGTTGCAATATATACTTCAGAGTGCTTGGCAATATCAGGTTGAGGACAGAATTCACCTGAAATCAAATCCTTCCTTATTTTTATTTTCATATCTCTATCTTGCTTCCTTCACTCTCTCATAGATTTTGCATGAGGTCACTTCCTTAATATATCTCTTGCTTAAAAATCCCTGCCTTGTGCTTTGCTACTAACAAGGCCAATTTAATGCATCTTTCTTTTTCCTTTGATATTTGCTTTACAAATTTGAAAGTTTTCAAGCATGCTGATAATTGGGAAGAATTATACAATAATCCAAGTACCCACTATTAGATTCAACAATCATATGTGTGTTTCCATATTGCTCTCTCTACATCCATCCATCAATCCATCCATCCATCCACATCTATCCATCAATCCATGAATCACACCATCTTGCTAAACCATTTGAAAGTAATGCAGATATCACATTATTTCAGACACAAATACTTCAGCATGCAATACTTCATCCTCCTACTGAGCCACAAAGCACTGTAGTATTAAAATAATAGTAATTCTTTAATACAATATGTTTTCTAGTTCATATTCACATTCTCCTACTTGTCTCCAAAATACATATTTTTAGGCTAGTTTTTGAATCAGGTATCAATAAAAGTTCATGCATAGCAATTTGGTTATTGTGTCTCTAGTTCTTTAACCTAGAACTTTACAACACTTCCCATTAGGTGTTACCCACCATGGCAATGACTATTTCAACAAAGTAGACCAGTTGCCTGTAGAAATGTTTTCTATATTCTGAATTTTTGTTGGTTTCTTTGTGAGGTACCTTAACTTATTCCTCTGTTCTCTACATTTTATGTAAACTATAGTAAATTAATCTTAAAAGTCAGATAAAACAAATTGGTCAAGAATACTTCATATGTGACACCATGTACTTCCTGTTACATATCTTAAGCTGTATAATGGTGATATAATTTCATTCTTATCATTTTAATAGCTTTATTGGACAATAATTTCAATACAATAAAACTGACATTTTAATGTTTATTTCAGAGAGAGAAAGAGAAAGAGCGGAGGAGGGGCAGAGAGGGAGAAGGAAACATAGAATCTGAAGCAGGCTCCAGACTCTGAGCTGTCAGCACAGAGCCTGACGTGGGACTCAAACTAACGAGCTGTGAGATCATAGTGTGAGCTGAAGTCGGACGCCCCCAGGCGCCCCTAAAAATTGACATTTTAAAATGTACAATTCAGTGATTTTTAGAATATTCACAGAACCTTGCATCCATAACCATCATCTAATTCCAGGACATATTCTTCACCCAAAAAGATATCCTGTACACATTACAGTTAGTCACTTTATATTCCCCTTCCCCCAAAGCCTGGCAGCAGCTACTAACTTTCTGTCTCTATGATTTGCCTAATCTAGACACCTAAAATAAATGGAACCAAATCATATGTACCTTTGTGTCTGGCTTCATTCCAGTAGAATAAAAACTTCCAAGGCTTACTCGTGTTGTAGCATGTATCAGAACTCTATTCCTTTTTATGAATAAAATCCCATCATATGCATCTGTGCCTCTTTGAAGAGTTTCCAGTTTCGTTTTGGTTTTTGTAATTAAAAATAATGCTGCTGTAAAAATTCACAAATGAATGAGTGCGTGTTTGTCTGGACAAATGTTTCAACTCTCTTGGGTATAAATACCTAAGAGTAGAATTGCTGAATCACACAGTAACTCTGTGTTTCAACTTCTGAAGGACTGTCACTATTTCTAAAGTGGCCACATGATTTTCCAACTCCACCAGAAATTTATGGGAGTTCCAATTTCCCCACATTGGAAACAAAATTTGTCATTTTTTATTGCTATTTTGAGATTGTTCATTTTTAATGTATAAAAATAATACTGGTTTTATATTGATATTATGTTCTATAATCTTACCTGCTTTTATTTGTGTAATTGTCTTAGCAAAACCTCTAGTATGTTTGATAAAAGTGGAGATAATGGACATCTTTATCTTGTTCCTAATCTTAAGGAACAAACTTTCAGGCTTTCATAACTAAGTATAATGCTTGCTTGCTAAAAATGTTCTCTACACATCGAAAATGGAAGCTATGTTTAACACTTTATTCTATTCTATGTGATTATCCTTTCATGAAGGGAGGCCATATAAAGATAAAACAAAAGCAAAATAAACTATTGGGAGTACATCAAAATAAAAAGCTTCTGCACAGCAAAAAAAAAAAAAAAAAAAAAAGAAATCAATAAAACTAAAAGACAACCTACTGAATACGAGAAGATATTTGTAATAACATATCTGATAAAGGGTTAGTATCCAAAATATATAAAGAACTCACACAATTCAACACCAAAAATCCCCATTTAATCCAATTTAAAAAATGGGCAGAAGACATGAACAGACATTTCTGCAAAGAAGACATACAGATGGCCAACAAACACAGGAAAATGTCATCACTCATCATTAGAAGTGATCTTAAAACTACCATGAGATATCACCTCACATTTGTCAGAATGGCTAAAATCAAAAACACAAGAAACAAGTGTTGCTGAGAATGTGGAACCTTCATGCACAGTTGGTGGAAATGCAAACTGGTGCAACCACTGTGGAAAATAGTTCTTCAAAAAATTAAAAATAGAATTATCATATGATGATCCAGTAATTGCATTACTGGGTATTTACTCAAAAATACAACAGCACTAACTAAAAGGAAATGTGTACCCCTATGTTTATGGAAGGTTATTTACATTAGCCAAATTATGTAAGAAGCTCAAGTGTCCATTGACAGATGAAAAGACAAAGAAGATGTGGTATATCTAGATGATGGAATATTACTCAGCCATAAAAAGAATGAAATCTGGCCATTTGCAGTAATATGAATGGATCTAGAGGGTATAATGCTACGTGAAATAAGTCAGAGAAAGAAAACACCGTATGATGCCACTCATATGTGGAATTTAAGAAACAAAACAAACAAAAGAAAAAAAGGGAAAATAACCAGAAACAGACTCTTAACTGTAAAGAAGAAACTGATGGTTACCAGAGGAGAGGTGGATGGGATTCAGAGCACACCTAACTTGGAGTGCCTGGGTGGTTCAGTCAGTTAAGCATCTGACTTGATTTCAGCTCAGGTCATGATCTCATGGTTCCAGAGTTCGAGCCCCATGTCAGGCTTTACACTGACAGCACAGAGCCTGCTTGAGATTCTCTCCCTCTCTCTCTCTCTCTCTTTCTCTCTCTCTCTCTCTCTCTCTCTCTCAAAATAAATAAACTTTATTTTAATAAGAAAAAAAGATTACACTTATCTTGATGAGTACTGAGTAATATACAGAATTGTGGAATCACTATATAGGACACCCAAAGCTAATATAACACTGTATGTTACCTATACTGGAATTAAAGTTTAAAATACATATGTGTGTGTGTATTTATTTATATTAAACATATATGTATATTTTATATACAAAATACATGTGTATTTTATTTTAAAAAAGAGATGAATTCTAATTCTGCCTTTTAAACTAAGAAGTAACACAAAGTATACACGGGAAAGTTTTCCTCCAGAAGAATATTATGTTACTAATGATTTTCTGTTTTAGATCATTTATTAACTGAAGGTCCAACCCCCAAAGTGTGAATTGATATTGTCATGCTCTCCTACAAAATGACTACTGACCTGACTCCAAGTTAGTATCTAAAGAATCTACAAATCTAGAAGGCACTTGAGCTTCTTTTCTTGTCTGTGAATTAAGAGCACTGAATTGAATGCTTAAGAACAAGTTGTAGAGGCTTGATTTTTGAAGTTTTCCAAGCCAGAATATGGAATAACGAAAGAAGGTATGGCTTCAAACCGAGCCCTGGCATTTATTCAGCTTTCATCTATTATGTCAAAAACCTACATTTTCAAAAACAAATAAACCTCCATCTTCACAGCTCTATTATAATGAGCTATAGCAGTTATGGGAACAATTATAGCCTTTCCTTTCATTTTATTCACCATGTACACACAGTCTAGTGACAACTGGTGGCTGTATAATGTGTTTAAAAAAGAGGGTCAAGGGAAAGCACAGAAGAGCCTCAAGTAAGAGTGGAGACAAGAGAGTAACATCAACAGAAATACGTTTATACCGATGGTGGGAGAATTTTGTTCATAAGTTGGATTTGTTTACACAGATATGTGTATAAACAAGTACCAAAATTTATGAAATAATAGGAATTAATCTAATTACAAACAAAATTAAGGAATTCTAACATTTATTGATTGTAGGATCTAGAATGTCGCCCAGCATTTTCATGTCACTTTTCTATTAGACTCTTGCCTATACCTTACTCGATAGGTAAAGTATTGACTCTTGGATTGATGCAAATTACAGTCCCAAGAAGAATTTTCTACACTCTTTCTCTAAACTTTCTAAGTTTATGTTCACACCTTTGGGATCATAGAAAATTGAGTCTATCCTTTAGAATTGGCTATGTAATAATTTAGAAAGTAAAGCATGTCAGGAGGCACCTAGGTGGCTCAGTTGGTTAAGCCTCTGCCTCTTGATTTAGGCTAAGGTCATGATCTCACAGTCCATGAATTGGAGCCCTGCGTTGGGCTCTGCACTGACAGGCATGGAGCCTGCTTGGGAGTCTCTCTCTCCTCCTCTCCCTGCCCCTTTCCCGCTCAAACATACACGCACACTTGCTCATGCTCGCTCTCGCTCTCTCTCAAAATAAGTGAACACTTGGGGCGCCTGGGTGGCGCAGTCGGTTAAGCGACCGACTTCAGCCAGGTCACGATCTCGCGGTCCGTGAGTTCGAGCCCCACGTCGGGCTCTGGGCTGATGGCTCGGAGCCTGGAGCCTGTTTCTGATTCTGTGTCTCCCTCTCTCTCTGCCCCTCCCCCGTTCATGCTCTGTCTCTCTCTGTCCCAAAAATAAATAAACGTTGAAAAAAAAATTAAAAAAAAAAATAAATGAACACTTAAAAAAAAGAAATGTCAGTATTAAAGTGAATATTCAATAATTAATTGAGAGTAAGTCTTGGTTTGAGTAAATCACACAACAGATCTGTGGGCATCTGAAGGTGTTCTTAGGTTGCTAGGTAATCATTTTGGGATAAAAAGGAAGATGCTGATTAAAGGCATGCTGAATACATGTCTAAAACATGAACAAATAAACTAATCTAGCCATCAAGACAACAAAACACTCCTATTGCAGTCCAACAGAAGTCAACAATTTCAACAAATTAGTTCTTTTTACTACTGTGGGAAATGCAAGGGACAATATGTGTACTTTTTTTTTTTTCTCTAAGAATTCAGAATCCAATGTCCTAGATACCAACCTATTTTCATGCTTCTTTTGCAGTACATGATTTATTCATGATTTGTACTATCAACCAGAATAGTTACATCATTTTTCAGGATTTTTTCTGACATTGCTCATCTTTCCTTTAAAGACTGACTTCTTTCACAATACCTGAACATATATATATATATATATATATATGTTATATTTATATTTATATTTATATTTTTATATTTATTACTATTATTATTATTACTATTATTGGTTGACATGGTGTTGTTGAACTGCTGCAATCTCAGCAGCGTCTCAGTTAATGATAGCCTTCAGCTCAAAAATACTTCATTTCTCTCCTTATCCTTTACTTGGAATTGCATGCTTTTAATCCCCAAGCCTATTAGGCAAGAAGAGAAAAAATGCTGCTTTCAACAAAGCATTTCAAACATAAGGGTTAGAGAGAGTGGAAGAGCTGCGCATTTAGAGTAAGATAGAATCACATAACAGGATATGTGTAAACTTTCGTATCAATTCCTTCCTCCAAAAAAATAAAACAAAATCATAATCTAGGTAAGTAAAATAGGAAACCAAACCAAATGGCACCAACAAACCTCAGCTACGAAGGGAAAGCACTGTCTTTGACATGAATGTTTTTGTGCAGTGATTTTACTCACAGACACATATGGAATTCGTGCTGTAAGGATACCCTCACATGCACACATATTGACTGCTAAATCTTGCATTTATGCAAGCCAGTGTTAACTGTAGTACCTTTTATACTGAAATAATATTCTTTGATATTTGTAGATAGTTCTGGTGATGTCATTAATTTGTTTTATAGTCTATCTTCAGTTAAAACTAATTGAAAATATAAATATCCCCTAGAAAGTACCAATTGAAATTATAAGCTCTATGAGATCTCAAGCTAAAATTATGAGGAAAAAAGCAACATATCTTGGTCAGTACCTATACAAATGTAAAATACTTTAAGTCGGGAGGATTGTAGGACTAGTCCTCTCTATGCTAAGTAAGATTCTAACTAAAATTACTTCTATTAGGCAATCTAAAATTCATAATAAATTCTAGAAAATAGACTCTGTATTAAAAAGAGGAGGAAAAAAGTGAATATACTGACCATGTTCTATAGGTAATAAGTATGCAGATATACTCAGTATATCAGAAAACCCTTGCCAGCAAATCAAAAGGCAAGTCTGGTGATGTTTTTGTAGACAGGTTGGAAGTTGATCTGTGTTCCAATGCATTGTCTCTAATTTTTAAGCTCTACGACTGGAATGATTAAGACTTCTAATTTTCACGAAAGGATATGTCCACTTAAAACTAACAACGATAATGTTTTCAGACATATATTGCACATTTGTTTGCATTAGTGTGGGAATAAGCATTTTATATCTATTATCTCATGTCACTGCATACTCTGATAAGTGCCTGAGAGTGTGTGAGAATCAGAATAATCTTTTACATTACTTACTTGAATCTAGAAAAATAATTTCCCTTTTTATTCAGTTATTTCTCTCAAAACGCTTGAGGAAAAGGCCAGAGTGGTGGCTTAATTTCATTGGTGAGTGCAGGCGAGACTGAGAAATAATCAAATGGGTGCTATGTCTTCCTCTTAATGAAAACTCCAAAGTATGTAATCTTGCCTGTTCTATTTGACTTTAGAGTGTATAGGTACTAAATTCACTAGATAATTTTAAGATTCTATTTCATACTTTGCCTAACAATAAGATATATTTGATAATACTGGCCATCGTGTGTATAAAACACAAAAGCGTGTTTTGTGTGGTACTGAAGGAGGTGATTAACACAAATCACGTTAGACTTGCATCCAAATCCTAATAATTTGGCATTCCAATTTTTTTTTCACTTCTACATTTCATGATAATGCACTAAGCCTACATTCTTTCAAATGTTTCCTGTTTCCTTAGAAATAAATCTAGTGGAACACCATAATTTCTTTGATTTCTTCTAAGTTTCCTGGTATGTGGAGAATATTCTATGTATATAAAACTCATTTATGTATTTAGCAGTTATTATATGGAATACCCACTATGTGGGAAACACTATGTTATGTGTTTCAAGGACTGAGAAGAGAATTAGGACAAGCCACTCATCCTTAAATGGCTTACAAAACGTGAATCGAAATCTCTGCTTGGAGGGAAATAAAGAATTATGTGCATATTGTGAGGATTAGTGTTTCTAGTCTGCATCGCACACACATTCTTATTAGTGCTCCATCTCCCTTCAGGTGTGTGTGATTGTATCGCGTAGTCTTACAACCATGCATTTTTTACAATATAGCCCTTTATAAACTACAGTTTTCAATCTAGTAAATTAGACCATTAACTGAAGTGTCAGCACTGCTTGAAAGCAGTCATAAAACTCATATATAAAGTCTTTATAATCCCAGTAGAATAAAATAGAGGGGGGAAATAAAATCATTCCCCCAATTCCTAAGAAGTGTTATGCAGAACCCTTCAGAAGTGCCATGAGGTCTTTCAAAGCCAAGTATAATTAAAAATGTAGAAAGATGGATATTGTTCTATGGGAAAAGAATGGATGTTATTATTAAACATGTTATTATTAAAATTGTGATGTTTATCTCTAACTTGTATCCTTCAGGTGGTGACAATATTGTGAATTTCATGCCCTCCATTTTTCTTCCTAATAACGTTTCAAGCTTTTAGAAGCCAGGCCAAATGATTTATCTCACTGATTAAACAGACATTCTGGGATGATTTTGTAAAGGCCTGGAGTAAAAGTTCGAATCATACCTAGCATCAAAGTGTTCTTCCCAAGTCTAGTCGTGCTCAATGGCCTAGCATACCAAATGATTTAGACCACAACTGGACGATTATAATAAGTGTGCTGAGCAATGAAAAATAGCACAAACACCTGTGAATTCAAAAGCAACATGAATTAGAGTGCTTTGAAGTATTTTCTCATAAAAACATTATTTCTAACACAGAAAAAGAAATAGAAGAAAATACATTAGCTTTCAGGTCACCATGGCACTTTGTTAAAACCCGATGGCTCAATGTTGACTGAGATGTGAAGTTAATTTATTCTCAATATTGCAAAATGTACAAATATTACAACTAAATTTGTAAGAAATGAATGGAAATTGGACACCTATACAATTGGGGAATTTACAGAATATAATTGTTGTTATAATAACCATAATGGACAGAATGCTTATACTTGAAGAAAAGAAGAGAGGGGAAAATAAAAAACCTTCTCCCTTACATCTCTAGTTCTAACTTCTAGCGTGTTTTGAGAAGCCTCTTGTGATTATATTCAATAATCATAAACTGGGGGCTAATGGAGCACACTGTGGGTTTTTCTGGATAATACAGTAATAAAAGTAATAATTCAATTTGACCAGGCAAAACATTTTATTTACTTCTCCACTGTTCCCAACTTTCCCTATTGTCTTATATCTGACATGATTACCTAATTATAAATCTAACATCTATATCCACATAAGTTTGCTTATGTCTCTTCCTTCTCCTCTATTTTCCATTTCAAATTCTGAATTCTAGAGCTACTGAAGTAAGCCTGGTTACCGAAGCTTTCATTCTATTTCATAAGTATATGTTTTCTCTTATCCTTTGTACTATTTGAAAAGTCTTTAATCCATTCTCAAAATACTTTCCCCACACTAGCCTGGCTAATTATAATTACTCTTTCATTTCTCGGTTCAGACATCAGTATACCAAAGTACCTCTGTGGCTTAGTCACCCTACTCTTTGCTACAGTCTTAATGTTTGTGCCCCCCAACCCACCCCCGCAATTCTTATGTTGGAATCCTAACCCCTAAAGATGATAGTATTAGGAGGTGGAATCTTAGAGAGGTGTTTAGGTCTTGAAGGTGGAACCCTCACCTCATGAATGGGATTAATGATCTTATTAAAAAGACCCCACAGATATCCATGCCCCCAACACCATGTGAGGACACAACAAGAAGGCACCACCAATGAACCAGAAAGCAAGCCTTCAGTAGACACAGAATCTGCTAGCCTCCAGAACTGTGAGAAATAAGGTAACTAGTCTCTTGTGTGTTGATACAGTCGCCTGAATGGGCTGAGACACTACTTGCATCCATAAGTCCTTCTACTTAATTCAGAAAATTCTTTGCAGTGTAATTATTTTTTTCACTTTTGCTCCTTTTTTAACATTTATGTTTTTAATTTACATCCAAGTTAGTTAGCATATAGTGCAACAATGATTTCAGGAGTAGATTCCTTAATGTCCCTTACCCATTTAGCCCATCCCCCCCCCAACAACCCTCCAGTAACCCTCAGTTCGTTCTCCATATTTAAGAGTCTCTTATGTTTTTGTCCCCCTTCCTGTTTTTATATTATTTTTGCTTCCATTCCCTTATGTTCATCTGTTTTGTATCTTAAAGTCCTCATATGAGTGAAGTCACATGATTTTTGTCTTTCTCTAATTTCGCTTAGCATAATACCGTCTAGTTCCAAGCACTTAGTTGCAAATGGCAAGATTTCATTCTTTTTGATTGCCGAGTAATACTCCATTGTGTGAATATATATATATATATATATATATATATATATATATATACACACACACACACACACACACACACACATATATATATATATATATATATATGCCACATATTCTTTATCAGTTCATCCATTGATGGACATTTGAGCTCTTTCTATACTTTGGCTATTGTTGTTAATGCTGCTATAAACATTGGGGTGCATGTGCCCCTTCAAAACAGCAAACCTGTATCCCTTGGATAAATACCTAGTATAGCAATTGCTGGGTCGTAGGGTAGTTCTATTTTTAGTTTTTTGAGACACCTCCATACTCTTTTCCAGAGTGGCTGCACCAGTTTGTATTCCCACCAGCAGTGCAAAAGAGATCCTCTTTCTCTGCATCCTCGCCAACATCTGTTGTTGCCTGAGTTGCTAATGTTAGCCATTCTGATAGGTGTGAGGTGGTATCTCATCGTGGTTTTGATTTGTATTTGCCTGATGAGTGATGTTGAGCATTTTCTCATGTGTTGGTTGGCCATCTGGATGTCGTCTTTGGAGAAGTGTCTATTCAAGTCTTTTGCCCATTTCTTCACTAGATTATTTGTTTTTTGGGTGTTGAGTTTGATAAATTCTTTATAGATTTTGGATACTAACCCTTTATCTGATATGTCTTGCAAATATCTTCGCCCATTCTGTCAGTTGCCTTTTAGTGTGGCTGATTATTTCCTTTGCTGTGCAGAAACTTTTTATCTTGATCAGGTCCCAATAGTTCATTTTTGCTTTTGTTCCCCTTGCCTCTGGACACATGTTGAGTAAGAAGTTGCTGTGGCCAAGGTCAAAGAGGTTTTTGCCTGCTTTCTCCCTGAGGATTTCAATGGCTGCCTGTCTTACATTTAGGTCTTTCAACCATTTTGAGCTTATTTTTGTGTATGGTGTAAGAAAGTGGTCCAGGTTCATTTTTCTGCATGTCACTGTCCAGTTTTCCCAGCACCAATTGCTGAAGAGACTTTGTAGTGTAATTTTTAAATATCTTATATGTGAATCTGAAATGTAACATATGTGTTCATATTGTTCATGTCTGTATCCTCAAAATCAAATACAATATCTGGCACGTAGATGTTCTGTCAATATTGCTTGACAAAATAATAAATATCCATTTGTTCTATCAAATTTATTCAATTCCTGATTTTACTCCTCAAAGTGTAAATGGCAATAAAAATATTAGTAACTCTCACAAAGAATCAAGGAAGAGGAACAAACAAACAAACAATCTCCCAGAACTAATAAACAATTATAGCAAAGTTGTAGTATATAAGGTTAATATACAAAAGTCAATTTCCTCCTTATATATTAGCAATGAATAATTGGGATTAAAAATTTAAAAATACAGGGTGCCTGGGTGACTCAGTCAGTGAAGTGTCTGACTTGATTTTGGCTCAAGTCACGATCTCACTGTTCGTGGGATTGAGTCCAGCATTAGCCTGCTTGGGATTCTCTCTCTCCCTCTCTCCGCCCCTCCCCCCACTTGTTCTCTCTCTCTCTCTCTCTCTCTCTCTCTTTCTCTCTCTCAACATAAATAAATAAGTAGTAAAAAAAAAATAAAAAATAAATAAAAATTTAAAAACATAATGAGACTCATATTGGCAGCAAAACCAAATATGTTTAGGCATAATTCTAACAAAACACATACAAGATCTATATGAGAAACACTATAAAAACATGACGAAAGAAATAAAAGAAAATCTAAATAAGTGAAGAGACATTCTATGTTGATTGATACAAGACTCAATATTGTTAAGATAACATTTCTTCCCAACTTGATCTATATATTCAAATTAAATCCCAACAAATTATTACTGACAACTTGATTAAAATTTATATGGAAAGGTTAAAGACCTATAATAAATAACAACATTGAATAGAAGTAAACAGCAGCCAATTTCACAGCTTACCACAAAGTTACAGCAATCAAGACAGTGTGAAATTGTTGAAGTACAGAAAAGTAGGTAAGTGGAACAGAAGAGAGGACCCAAAAATAAGCAAACACACATCATGTCACATTATCTTTGAGGGAAAAAAATGAAAGCTCTTTAATGGAGAAAGAATTGTCTTTTTAAAAAATATTGCTGGAACAAATGGGACACACACACACAAAAACAAAAACAAAAACCTGAACACAAACTGTACTTATCACAAAAACTAACTCACTATGGATCACAGATCTAAATGTAAGCACAAATCTGTAAGATCCCTAAAAGATAACATAGAAAAAAATGTAGGTGACTTTGATTTTGGTAATGGCTTATTAGATATAATACAAAAAACATGATACAGTATTCATATGTGGATCTTGAGAAACTTAACAGAAGACCATGGGGGAGAGGAATGGGAAAAAAAAGTTACAGACAGGGAGGGAGGCAAACCATAAGAGAGTCTTAAGGACTGAGAACAAACTAAGGGTAGATGGGAGGTAGAGCAGAGGGGAAAGTGGGTGAATGGCAGGGAGGAGGGCACTTGTTGGGATGAGCACTGGGTGTTGTATGGAAACCAATTTGACAATAAATTATATTAAAAAAAACAAACAAACAAACAAAACATGATACAGGGGGAAAAAAAGGCAAGTTTGACAAAATGAAAACAAAAAAAATTCTCCTTTGCAAAACATACTGTTAGAATAAAAATACAAGCCATGATTGGGAGAAAGTTGTTGCAAAACATATATATGATAAAAAAAACTGATATTCAAAATACACAGAGAACTTTTAAAACTCAACAATAGGAAAACAATCCAATTTAAAAATGAGCAAGAAATCAGAACAGACACTTCACCAAAGAAGATACACAGGTCGCAAATGAATGTAAGAACATATTCCATCATATGTTATTAGGAAGTTGCAAATTAAAACAATGTGTTATTACTACATAGTTATTAAAATGACTATAACCCAAAATAGTGAAACAACAAATGCTGGTGAGGAAGCAGAGCAACAGGAAGTATCATTCATTACTGTTGAGAAGGCAAAAATTGGTACCGCCACCACGGAAAATAGTTTGTCAGTTTCTTTTAAAGATAAACACATTCTGTGAAAAAACAGCACCGAATATTGATAGGAGCTGTACTGGTTGTGTACATTGCTTTGATTACCATGGAAATTTTTACCATATTAATTCTTCCAACCTATGAACATAGTTTTCTATATTTATTTGTATCTTCAATTTCTCTCATCACTGTTTTATAGTTTTCAGGGTACATATCTTTCACCTCCTTGGTTAAATTGATTTGTAAATAGCTTATGCTTTTGGATGCTACTATAAATTGGGATTATTTTCTTAGTTTCTTTTTTGGATAGTTCCTTGTCAGTGTACCTACAGAACTGATTTTTGTATGTTGATTATGGATCCTGTAACATTGTTAAATTTATTTATTAGTTTTAAATGTGTGTTTGTGTGTTTGTGTTTATGTGTGTGTGTGTGTGTGTGTGTGTGTGTGTGTGTGTGTGTGGTCTATATATAAGGTTTTCTATATATAAGATCATGCCATCTGCAAAGACAATTCTACTTTTTTCCTTCCCAATTTGCATGGATTTTATTTATTTTTCTTGCCTAATTGTTCTGGCCAGAATTTCCAGTACTATGTTGAATAAAGCGGCCATAGTGCTCACTTTTGTCTTATTTTGTCACTTTCAACTTTTTACTATTGAGTACGTTAACTGTGGGCTTGTCACATATTGTCTTTTTATGTTGAAGTATATTCCTTTTATACTCAATTTGTTGAAAGTTTTTGGTCATAAAAAGGATGTTGAATTTTGTCAGATGCTTTTTCTGCCTCTGTTAAAATGGTCATATGATGGTTATCTTCCATTTTGTGAACGTGGTGTTTTACACTGATTTTCGTATGTTGAACCATCCTTAGACACCTAGGTAAATGCCATTTGATCATGGTGTATAATCCTTTTAATGTGCTATTGAATTTAGTTTGCTAGTATTTCATTGAGGATTTTTGAATCTATGTTCATCAGGAATACTGGGCCTGTAAATTTCTTTTCTTGTAGTATCCTTGTCTGGCTTTGATATAAAGGTAACGTTGGCCTGATAAAATGAGTTTGAAGTGTTACCTCCTCTTCAAATTTTCCACAGATACAGAAAGAACAATCCTAAAATTCATATGGAATCCAGAAATACTCTGAATAGCTGAAGAAATCTTGAGCAAGAAGAACACAGTCAGAGATATCACACATCCTGATTTCAAATTATGTTACAAATCTAGAATTATCAAAACAGTACAATATTAGCATAAAAATGATCACACAGACCAATGGAATGGAATAGAGAGCCAAAAAATAAACCCATGTAAATGTGGTCAACTAATCTTCAACAAAGATGCCACAAATATATAGTAGGGAAGGGATACTCTTTTCAATAAATGTTAATGGGAAAACTGGAAATCCACACACAAAAGAATGAAATTACACCATTATCTTACTTCACAAATCAACAAAAATCAACTCAAAATGGATTAAAGACATAAACTTAAGACCTGAAAGTAAAATAGAAAATGTTGAGTGTTGAGAATAAAGCTTGTTGACATTGCTCTTGCTAATAATAATTTAGAATGATGATAAAGGTTCGGACAACAAAAGCAAAAATAAGTAAGTGGGACTACATCAAACTAAAAACTTTCTGCACAAGAAAGGTAATAATCAACAAAATAAAAAGGTAACTAAAGAAATGGGGAAAATATTTGCAAATTATAAGAGGTTAATATTCAAAATATTAAAGGAATTCATAAAACTCAATAGCAAAAGAACAAATAAGCCAACTGAAAAAATAAGCAAAGGACTTGAGTGGACATTTTTTTCCCAAGAGTGCATATAAATGTTCAACAGGTATAGGAAAAGATGCTCAATATCATTCATCATCAGGGAAATCCAAATTATAACCACAATCAGATATCATCACTTCACACATCTTAGGATGGTTATTATAAAAGTATCAAAAGATATCAAGGGTTGACGAAGCTGAGGAGAAAAGGGAACTCTTGTACATTGCCAGTGGGGTTTGATACATCCATTATGAAAAACATTATGAAATTTCCTCCAAAAAATTAAAAATATAACTACCATATTCTCCAGAAATCCTACTTTATGTATATATTTATAAGAAGTAAAATCACTATCTCAAAGAGATACATGCATTCACATATTCATTGCAGCATTATTCACAGTACCAAAGATATTGAAACAACCTAAGTTGTTCAAAGTGTCCATTGATGGATGAATGAATAAAGGAAAACACACACACAACCCCCCCCACACACACACAAGTATATTATTCAACCTTAAAAAAAAAGAAGGAAATTCTGCCATTTGCAAACACACAGAGAGAGCTGGGGTACATTATGCTAAGTGAAATATGCCAGACACAGAAAGACAAATACTGCATGATCCTACTTATATGTGGAATGTAAAAAAGCCAAACTCACATAAACAGACAGCGTAATAGTGATTACCAGGGAGAAGAAGGAGAAAGGAACAGGTAGAGCAGAGAATATTTTTAGGGCAGTGAAACAATTCTGTATGATACCATAATAGTAGATACAAAACATAATGCATATATCAAATGCATAATGCCTATACTATAGAACTATAAAACACAAAGAGTAAACCATAAACTTTAGTTAATAATAACAATTGATATTGATTGGTTCATCAATTGTGGCAAATGTAAAATATTACTAACAGGAGGAAATGTGGGATGGAGGAGGGGTAAATGAAAATTCTCTGTACTTTCAACTTCTGTAAACCCAAATTGCTCTAAAAATGTCTATTAAGTTTTTTCAAAAAGATAGGAAACTGAGGATCAAAGAAATTAATATTCACAAATGGGAAAAAAAAAACATACCACACTGAAGCCATTGTATTTTAAAGAAAGTAAGATCATTATTAGCAGATTGTGGTGTTCTTGTAGGCAATGGGAGAAAAGTTGGGTCATGAGAATGAGGAGGATTTTAAAACTCATAAAAGAAGGATGTCTCAAACACAGAGAAGAACATAAAATGTTTTATTAAAATCATTGAATTCTTTTTTTAATGTTTATCTATTTTTGAGAGAGACAGAGAGAGAGCAGCAGAGGAGCAGAGAGAGACAGATAGGGAGACAGAGGATCTGAAGCGGGGTCTGTGCTGAGGGTGCAGAGCCCGATGTGGGGCTCAAATTCATCAACCGTGAGATCATACCTGAGCCAAAGTCAGATGCTTAGCCTACTGAGCCACCCGGGCACCCCTAAAATCATTGCATTCTAAATTCAAAATACTTTAATTGTTGATTTACTTTATTTTTTAAGTTTTTTATTTGAGTATAGTTGACACGAAATGTTACATTAGTTTCAGATGTACCACATAATGATTTGACAAGTTTATACATTGTGCTGTGTCACCACAAGTGTAGCTACAACCTGTCACCATACAGTGCTATTACAATATCATTGACTATATTCCTTATGCTGTGCCTTTTATGCCCATGATTTTTTCATTCCATAATTGGAACACCCTATCTCCCAGTCCCCTTCACCCATTTTGCTCATACCCCTGCACCTCTCTGCCCACTGGCAACCATCAGTTTGTTCTCTGTATGTATAGATCTGATTCTGCTTTTTGCTTTTTTATTCATTTGTTCTTTTAGATTCCACCTATGAGTGAATTCATACGGTATTCATCTTTCTCAGGCTCACTTATTTCACTTAGCATAATACCCTCTAGGTCCATCCATGTTGTTGTGAATGACATGCTTTAAATTGTTTTTTATGGCCTCATAATATTCCACTGTGTGTGGGTGTGGGTGTGTGTGTGTGTGTGTACCACATCTTTTTTATCCATCTATCAATGGACACTTTCAATGCTTCCATATCTTGTTATTATAAATAATGTTTCAATTAACATAGCTACGCATCTATCGTTTATTTTCTTGAGGAAACTCCATAGTGTTTTCCACAGAGGCTACACCAATGTACATGCCAACCAACAGTATACAAGGGCTCCTTTTTCTCCACATCCTCACCAACACTTGTAATTTCCTGTCTTTTTGATTTTACTCACTCTGACAAGTGTAAGTGATAGCTCATTGTTGTTTTGATTTGAAATCCCAGATGATGAGTAATGTTGAGCACCTTTTTGTGTCTCTTGGCCATCTGGATGTCTTTGAAAAAATGTCTATTCAGGTCCTCTGCCTATTTTAAATCAGATTTTTTTTTCTGTTGAGTTGTAGAAGTTCTTTATACATTTTGGATATTAACCACTTACCAGATATATCACAAAAGACCTCGAACGGCCAAAGCAATCTTGAAAAAGAAAAGCAAATCTGGAGATATCACAATCCCAGATTTCAATGTATACTACAAAGCTGTAGCAAGCAAAACAGTATGGTACTAGTAAAAAAACAGACTCATCAATCATGGGACAGTATAGAGAGCCCAGAAAGAAACCCATGCTTATATAGTCAGTTAATCTATGATAAAGGAGGTAAGAACATACAATGGGGGAAAAACAGTCTCTTTAATAAATGATGCAGGGAAAACTGGACAGCTACAGTAAAAGAATGAAACTGGACCTTTCTTATACTATATACAAAAATAAATTCCAAATGGATCAAAGACCTATCTGTGAGACCTGAATCCATAAAAATCCTAGAAAACGCAAGTGGTAATTTCTCTGACATCAGCCACAGCAACATTTTTCTACATATGTCTTCTGAGGCAAGGGAAACAAAAGCAAAAATGAACTACTGGGACTACATCAAAATAAAAATTTTTGCACAGTGAAGGTAACCATCAACAAAACAAAAAGGCAATCTACTGAATGGTACAAGATATTTGCAAATGATTTATTTTATTTTTACCCATAGTCATAATGCAATCGACTCATCCTAAAAATAAACCTGAATTTCAGGTGAATGCTGTGATATTTTTAGCCCCAGTCTATTGGAATATAATGGATCAAAAACAAAAAATTTTGCTCATTATGCTTCTTCAGAGTAGATGTAGTAAAATCATCTCAAATAATAGATTTTTGGAAAACTAGAGCAACCTCTTTTTTGGTTTTCCCATCTTGTTTTATCTTGAAAGGATGGGATAGAATTGGAAGGGTCAGCCATACACAAACACCAGCCACTTATTGCAAAATTTGTTTAAATACATGTAATTCCTTATTCTAAAACTTAACAAAATAGCTGATTTAAAAAAAAACAACAACATCTTTTTTGCCTATTCTTGGCTATTCCATGCACTTTGCACAGTCAGCCGTCTTAAACATCATTTTAATTCATATCAGAATGAGTAGGCCATGGCCAGGAGATATTTTCATAATAGTATTATTTTAATATCACTATCGTTTCTGGACATGACTGGAAAGTGATGCAGCGGAATCTGGGAAGCTAGAGAGACAAATAGCAGTACACGCACACACACACACACACACACACACCCCTATATCCACACATGTAAGATTACTTCCTTTACATAAAGCAGAGAGAAAGGAGAATAAATACTATCGTCAACTCCATGATCGCTCTGCCTTCAACTTGCGAACTGTCTTACCATACGAGTAAAATCTGCCACAGGATAGGCTGTTGCCTTTTAAAGCTCTTTTACTGGTTCACTTTGAGCTCCTGCCAACAGCAGTTACTTGTATGTCAACATTCTCTTCCAAATTCAATTTCCATTCTTTATTCAAAAGAATACCACTTTTACAACAAGTAGGATGCAAGGATAAAAGTCAGAAGAAGGAAGGTTAAAAGATTAGTTTACATAGTAACCCTATTTTCATTCTCTCTTTCAAAGAGAAATAATGTAAACCAGACTCTATGTTAATGTTCTTTAGAAACCACTTCCAGATTAATTTTCCTTTCTGTTCTATTATCCACAACACACACGCATATGCAGGATAACAAAATACATACTGAAGAAAATAACAATTATTTTCACGTGTTACTTAAAGGTGTAGCATCTACAAAGAGGAAAAGTTTCATATCAATGTATGTACCATAGACTCTTCATATGTTCGATTTAAATTAAATACTGAACTCAACAAATATGTGTGGAATTATAATTTTTATGTATATATTAGTATTCATTTTAGCCCTAATAATAGTACATTTAAAAATATTCACAAAACAAACACAATTAATGTGGACATATCTTACCATTTGAATCACAACACTGACTACACCAAAGAACATTTCTTGATCTAATGTAGAAATCAAACATGAAACAAACTGTAGTCATCAATACTTTGGCAGAGTTATATTCTTTTAAAAATATTAATAATATTAAAATAACATATTACTGTACAATCAGGAACAAGATTGGGATGACAGCTAATGTCATTTTCATTCAGTACTGTACTAGACATCCTGGCAATTTAAATAAGACATATAAATCAGAGACAAGGCACACAATTTGGAAAGGAAGGAAAATACTAACACTATTCATAGCTGATATGATTACTTACATAAAAAATAATCCATAAGATAAATTATTTAATTACAAAGTTTTAGCTTTGTTGCTAAATAAAATATCAATATGAAAATTTAATTACATTTTATATACCACCCACAGTTAGAAAATGTTATTAAAAATACATACCAAGAACCATATTAGTACATAATACAAAGTATCAGGAGTGAGTCTCCTGAAAGTTATCAAGACTTTTATGTAAACACTATAAAATTACTTTAAAATATATTAAAGAAGCCCACCTAAATACATATTATATTATATTATATTATATTATATTATATTATATTATATTATATATTTTATTATATTTGTTTTATAAATAGATTCAATACGTTGAGGACATTACATCTCCCCAGATTGATTTTAAAAAAATCAATGCAGGGGTACCTGGGTGGCTCAGTGGGTTAAGCACAGGACTCTTGATTTTGGCTGAGGTCATGATCTCACAGTTCTTGAGATGGAGCCCCACATCATCGGGCTCTGTGCTGACAGTGTGGGGCCTGCTTGGGGTTCTCTCTGTCCCTCTCTATGTCCCTCCCCTGCTCACTCTCCCTCTCTCTCAAAATAAGTAAACATTTTTAAAAAAAGATAGTCTCTCTCTCTCTCCCTCTGAACCTCGCCCACTTGCTTTCATGCACGTGTTCTCTCTCTAAAATAAATAAATAAATAAATAAATAAATAAATAAATAAAGTAAAAAAAAAAAAATCAATGCAACCCCAGTTAAAAGGATGTTTTGGTGAACTGATCAAGCTGGTAATGAAACAGATATCAGGAAGCTAAGTTCTGAGAATACTGAAAACACTTCTACTTTTAATGTAGAAGAACCAGAAAGATGACCTCTTCTTGATTTTTAGGATTATTATAAAGCTGAATTGATAAAAAGTCTGTCTGATCTTGGCAGAGATAAAGAGAAAGGACCAGAGAACAGCATAGTAAGCCAAGAAATAGACCTAAATAAACTTGGAAGTGTAATGTATAAAGAACTGATACCAAAGAACGGTGAGTAAATCAAGGACCATTTAATAATGCTGGAACAATCCATTACCTATTCAGAAACAAATTTTAAAAATTCTCTACTTCGTATCATTAATAAAAATCAGCTCTAGATGGAACAAGATAGAATTTATCTTATCTAGATTAGATAAATACAAAGAAAAAAAAGACTTAGAGGAAAGTATACAGAACACCTTTAGCATCATGGGGTTGGGATGATTTTTCAAAGCATTATACAAAGAATAGAAAGCATAAAAAAGATGTTTGATACATTGAAGAATTTCTGTTTATTAAAAGTAAAGACAAATAGTATAATAAGTGCATAAAGACAAGCCCCAAACTAGGAGATGATATGTGAAACACAATGAGTGAGAAGACTGAGTTCAGATTATATAAAGAACCCTATAAATCAATGTGAATAAAGTCAACCTACACCAAAAACGAGCAAGTGTTCTACAAATATGAGAAAAGAAATGGTCAAACACAAAAGAAAAAAAAAACGCTTGATTTTATTACTAATCAGGGAAATGCAAATTAAAAATACTTTTAGTTTCATTTCACACACAAAAAATTGGTAACATTCTAAAAGTCCAACAATATTGGTTTATTAGTTGTGAGAAATGTACCACACTGATGTTAATATCTTAACAATAGAGAAAATAGATGTGGAGTATTTGAGCATTCTCTGTACTATCTTTGCAGCTTTCCTATCAATATAAACTATTCTAACATAAATATTTTTAAAAAGAAAAAAAAAACAATATACAGGGCATGATGTTTTCCTTGCTGTATTCTATTTTCATTGAACATGAAATGGTTCAAATCATCACTTTCCCAGGGGAGCCTTTCCTGGCCTTGGATGATCCCCATTTATTCCATCATACCCTCTCATAGCACTGTGCTTTTCTAGTGCCCTTTCAGCTTCATATTTATTTCAGTAATCAATTGATTGATATTTGCTTTATCTACCAGATGGTAAGCTCCAAGAAATCAGACATAGTATCTGCTTTTGATCACCATGAAAGTTTCAGGATCTGGCACAGACCCTCCTTAATAAAAATCTGTGAATGAATATAAGAATCCAGAAATAAGGACTATAAGAACCCAGAACGAATATAAGAACCCAGAAAAAACATAGGTTTTTATCTTGTGAATTCAGACATCTAGCAACCCAAGTTACTAGGGAAGAAGTTAGAGTACAAAGAGCTACAGAAAGAAAGTACATACCTATATCAGATGAAGCAGGGCAAGTACTAAAACGATTTTCACAATTTTTTTTACCTTTGTTGGTTAATAGATTTTTGGTATAGTCACATTTATTTCTCCAGACTAAAAAGTTGGAGCAGGAAATTCCAGGTGTCAGTTTGCCACTTGGGTGTGTGGTCCCTGACATGGAAAACAATTACACAAATAAAGACACAGGTTTCCATTATATTCTTGGATAGACATAATGGACAGGAACCTATAATCTGATAGTGTGTTGTCATCTCAGAACTAAAGTTGTAAAACATAAGCAGCAAGTGCCTATCACCGCCATACGCTTCGAGGAACCACCTTTAGGAAGAACAGTACCCATTGATAGAATGCATTATATCAACACTGAAATGTCATAGGCTAATACCGGGCTTACATTTTTTTTAAAGTAAGCACTGTGTATAAAATTAAATTTTAAGAAAATCATTTGTAGCAGACTTTAGGATGTAAACAGCTGGAAACATAAATGTGTGGCAATAAAAACATTTTATGTCTTACCGATAGAAATTGGTTTTTTTCTACAGGCATGTTCACAATTAAGTTGTATTTGAAGTCATTCTGGTGACTTCTCTGCCCATTTATGGCTTTTAGTGTAATTCTGAAACATAAATACATGCCTTAAACAGGACTTGAACAATCCTAAGAATTATTATGCATTTTTACTCTTACTCATAGAAAAATGAAGCATAAACAGCTACATTTTATGCCTTTCAATTTAATCAGGATTCACTTTCTCCAGGACTCCCTTGTTGGAAGCCAAAGAATTTGCATGTTTAGAAATGATACATAGCGCTAGAAGCAGGAAGTGAGGCTGTACCACAGAAAATTATTCCAGAAGTAAAACAGTAAAGGTGTTAGGGTCTGTAATATGAGCCACGGACTGATGTATCTTTAATTTTCAAAACGCTGTTTGAAAGTTGGGAAGACATTTTTTGGGTTTTCTTTCCTCTAACATTCTTGGACTTCAAAATTAATTCAGCTTCTTTGGGGGCTATCGAATTTGGAACTGCATAATGTCCACTGGGCAAGCCTCAGCTGCTGAAGTATCTGTACATGCACGCATGTGTGCATGACCATACGTGTTTCCAGTAAAGATTTTGAGGATTTCTACTATTTGTGATAGTAGAAATCCAGGTCAACTATGCTTTCAAATATGCACATGTAATCTTTTGAACAGGCATTGTTATTTGAGCATCACTGATTCAGAAAACATCAATTGAATGTTGCTGCAAAGCAAATCTTATTGCTTTCTGTGTCCCATCAACCAGGAATGATTAGTTCTCTAGGTTTTCAGACTCTTAGAAATATGATACAAATTCAAGGAGTAGGAATCTTCCCTTGAAATATAAGCATGATCAAAAATCTATCTCTGCAGACAATATTTAGTTCAGTGGGGGTCTGTTAAACTTAAATCTAGCTGTGTCTGCAAGGCTGCTCCAGGTTGTATTTCTGCTGCTTTGAAAAGAATTCCTATTAGCATTGATTTCCAATAACCTGAAAATCTATGACGCCTCCGTACAAGCTCAAGTTGAGGGTGGCAAAACTCAGTTAGCTTTTCTGCACCTGGCTTCTTCTAGAGCCTAGAAGAAGGCACATTTCCATAGAGTGGGAAGAAAGCCAAATGCATTCTAAGCAAGTCATGAAGGTAAGACTTACTATTTCCAGAGGATTGGAATTTTCTATGACCTGAAAATGAAAATCAAAATAACATCTGAGCATCCTCACTTGTTTGATAGTAACACTTGGGTAGTCTTTGATAGAACTGGGTCACTGCCCTTAAGGATTATGATTTCTAAACTGGAAACAATATATATTCAAAGAAGTTTAAATCTGTTTGGTTGTTTTCTGTTTATTTTTTAATTGTTTTTTTTTGGGGGGGTGGGAGGCTCTTTCAGTGAAATTGAATCTGTAATAAATATACTTTTATATTTCCCTCTGGCTTCGAAACCTAAACCCATACATTATAAACTGAACTCTTCAAAGCTTTAAAAATTGACAAGATTCTAAGGACGTAAATGCAGTTGGAACAAAACATCTCTCTTAATGCAGGCTTGGCCACGGTAGTAGCAATGAATCGATAACACCCAAATTTAAAAGCTTTCTAGACAATGTGTAGGACCTACATTTTATCTCTCTTGTAAACTTGAGGTGCTCTTTAATAATCCCTGTGCCAGTTTAAAAAAGATCCATCTAAACAGGATCAAAAGAATTTCTTGCCCTTATATATTTTTTATTTCCTTTCAACTATTTATTTACTTTAGGAAATGTCTGTGTTTCATCAGTGAATGTATTCTTGGCTGCCTTGCTCTAATAACACATTAACAATGAATTTATGACATATGGATAAATTCCAATGACTTCTTTGTTGTTGAAGACTTTGATTTAAGTCATTTTATTTCAAAGGCCATAATATTCTGATACTAAACTAGGAAAATAATGTTAGAACTTTAAAAAAGAGAGATTTATGAAAATATATCCAAAAATGTTTAATCCCAAACTGTAATATTATGTCCTGTGCACTGAAATCCAGACTCATTTTTCCAACTTCCAACTTAAAATCTCCACATAGATGCAATTTATCATGTCTATAACAGAACTAGCAATTTCTAAACCCAAACCTGTTCTTCCAACAGCCATTTACAGACAGCTCGCCAAACAGAACCAGGATTCTCTCAGTTTTCAAATTTTGGGTGCTGTTCTTGATTCCTCTTTGTTCATTACTCTTTCTCAAACCCAAACCATCACCGAGTTCTTTCAAGCCTATTTCCAAACTGCATCTCATACACTTCCCTCCATCTCTACTGCTGCAAGACAGGTTCGAGGCACCACCCCCCCCCTTTAGGACTGTTAAAGTTCCCTTCTAATTAGCATTTCTGCTTCTACTTTTTAAGATCCCCCTCCCCCCCCCCTTATAATCTATTAAACCTACAGGAGCCAGCACGGCCACTAAAAAATATAACTCAGATCATTTCTCTTCCCTAATTGAAATTTTACACTGTCTTCTCATTGTGTTTGGAAGAAGGTCTACAGTCCTGGACGCTGACAATCTCCCAGAGTCTGTATCCTACCACAGTCTTCTGCTCAATGACCACTCTGCTGGCCCTCAAAGAGTGCAGCTTTGTCCTCACCAGAGGGTTTGTGCTGTTGTTGCTGGGTCTGCTTAGAGCTGTCTTATCACAGGATCCTCCCTTGTGGTCACACCATGAAATTCACCCCACGTCAAAAAGCTTGGGGTCCTTCCCTGCTCCCCTCAATTACATCACTCTGTAATATTTTCCTCAGCACATTCATCACTTTCTAACATTATCTTGTTGTTTTGTTTATACATTTATTTGCTGCTTCCTTTCAGCCCCTGGATGTAAGTTCCATTAGAACAGAATGTGTTTTTCTGATCCACTGTAAATACTATGTCCATGTGCCTCGCACAGTGTCTGACATATTAAATAATAAAAACACATTTTTAAATAAATGATGAACTGATAAGAAACCTTGTCTTTAGTACAAAGTGAATGCAAAACATAAAGGCCTTTAATTAATTTCAGAATTCACAAATCCAATGAGTAAATTCACAGTAATTTATGACTTAATTTTCAATTAGCTTAAGGGTGAACATTTTCTTTTTTTTAAGTTTTATATTTTTAAATTTATTTTTGAGAGTGAGAGAGTATGTGCATGAACATGGGAAGGGCAGAGAGAGAGAGACAGAGAGAGAGAGAGAGAGAATTCCAAGCAAGCTCTGCACTGTCAGTGCAGAGCCCAATGTGGGGCTTGAGCTGAGATAATGACCTGAGCCTCTTAACCAGACTCTTAACCAACTGAGCCACCCCAGTACCCCAAGGGTGAATATTTTCTTAAATACTCTCTCGCTTTAAAACATAAATAAATTTGAGTTCTCAAATTAACTCCCCAACAAAAATGAAAATTTAAATAACCAGGTATTATAGTGCTTACATAGTTTTTACAAAACAGATAGCATAAGATACTGAGCTCTGTTTATAATAAACCAAAAACTTCAGTCTTTGATATAATATCCATTTGATTTAATGCCCATATTTCTCTACTGTTAGTGTTTTTATTTTGTGGAACATCTTCTGTTGCCCTGCATATGTTGTTTACATCTGGAAGCATGCAGAGAATCCCCACTGGTGGTGAGAGGTGATGAGCCAGTCCATAGCCCGTGGACTAATATGGCCTTGTTAAGCTAGAAATAAAATACAGCTATACTAACAGAGTTTTGTATTTTCACCACACCAAAGAAATCAAAACATATTTTACTGTCTGAAAATAAAACTCATATAGAAAATAGTTTACAATAGAGAAAACTGGTTTTTGATTTGGTTTAAATATTACCAATCAGTCTCTTTAAAGCAAATGTTATCGGAGCCTGGGTGGCTCAGTCAGTTGAGCTTCCAACTTTGGCTCAGGTCATGATCTCACGGTTTATAAGTTCAAGCCCCGCATCAGGCTCTGTGCAGACAGCTCAAAGCCTGGAGCTTGCTTCAGATTCTATGTCTCCTACCCTCTCTGCCTCTCCCCCACTCATGCTCTGTCTCTCTCTGTCTCTCAAAAATAAATAAAATGTTAAAAACTATATTTAAAAGGAAATGTTATCAATGAACAACACAAACTAGAAGCATCACTGCTCTAGAAGATTATATAACCCATTCTTTGTTTCACCCAAACAGCCTCCATATTCAGGGTTGACAGATGAAAGCTCTTAAGCTCTTAAATGTATATTGGAATAGAGCCATTCATGTTTCAGTGGAGGAGATATTGTAGTGACGGAGATTACACAGATATGGGAGCAGGCAGTATATGGGAACTCTGTACTTACCACTCTATTTTGCTGTGACTCCAAAACTGCTCTAGGAAATGAAGCTTATTAAAAAAAATCTTGCAAATCAGTTATGATTTGAAGAAATACCTTGCAGCATATTGGAAAAGACCATTCTTTATACACACACATTCACAGATATCTCTAATCATCATCTCTAATTTTCATGTCAAATTGAGTCTCCGCAAGGACACGCAATTCTTTTTTCTTATTTAAAAATCTTTAATGCTTATTTATTTTTGAGAAAGAGACAGAGCATGAGCAGAAGAGGGGCAGAGAGAGATGGAGACAGAATCTGAAGCAGGTTCCAGGCTCTGAGCTGTTGGCACAGAGCCCAAAGGGGGGGGGGGGGTTGGGCTTGAACTCATGAACCATGAGATCATGACCTGAGCCAAAGTTGGACACTTAACCAACTGCACCACGCAGGCACCCCAGGACACTAAATTCTTATAGAACAAACAGAAAGTCAGGTTCCAAATTTCAATTAATTCCTATATGCATACTCCATTCTCTGCACCATTAATTCTTGGGATGTATATGTCATTGTCACTTTTACTTGTGTTTTACTTTGATGATTATACCTAATTCTATTTACTCTTGATAGACTGAACCAATAAGATATTACTTCAGCAATGAAAAGAACAGCATTCTGAATTTTTCTCCATATCCTTTTTAAAATTATTGGCAGAAGATATCAAATTTTTCATTTACATGAGAATTTTTTTTTTCAAGTAGACCTCTTCTAATATTTACTGGGCCAAGCACTACTGTCCAGTGTAACCTTTTCTTTCCTTTATCCATAAAAAATAAGATAGTTACCTTATAATGACCCACTTAGCTTACCCACAGAAAGTATTAGAACTTAAACTGTTGAAAAAAAAAGTAATTTTTCAGAGAACATTGACTGTAATATTATTTGTTTGATCATTAAAGTGTTTTCCAAGGATTTTCATACATATATAAAAACACTAAAATAAAGTTTTCCTAAGGAAAAAGTTAATGGGTGAAAATATTTCATAAGGAAATGCTTTATAAAATCTACTTGTATCATGAGAACAAAAGAATAAGTCTTTACATAAAGAAAATATGTTTAATGCTTTAAACTCATTAAATTCATATCATACCTATTATAATCAGGCCAAGAAGGAAACCCACATGCTCCCCTGAGTCGATTGATTTTCCTATGATATTTAAATGAATGGGTGGTGTTTTATAGTCATAAATAACATCAAAGTGTACTATTCATGTGCTGGGATTAAAGTTCTGCTGTTAGTGTGAAGTTAATCATCTTCACAATTACACAATCAAATGAAGAACTTTGAGTATTTTCATATAGGGAGAAGAAAAACCCCTAAGGCTCCTTTTCTTCACACTTGCAAAAAGAATGTCTGTGAAGAAAAGAAAAGGAGCTTTTCAACTACATGTCCTTGGGGAACCCTTTGGACACTGTGGGCATTTAAGAATCACAGGGAAAATAAAGAAATTAAAATACCCTGGATCGAAGACATGGGTTTTTCTGGAGGGTAAAATTGCTAAAAGGAAGGTAAAACCAAAGACAAGTAAAAATTAGGTAGGAAAAGGAATTCTTATATTCCACAATATATCCATCACCCATAGAAAATATATTTCTATTTTTCTGATTAAAAAAAGGGTGACCAAAAGGAAAAAAAAAAGTAATCCTTTGTCATTTCCTCACCTTTTGGATGATAAAGGGAAAAATAAAGCATAAAGTTAACTTAAAAGCTCATTTCCCATTCATAGTTAATTCATTCTTCAGATAAGAAGAAACCACTTTCATATTCAGTCCATAAAGTAAATGTCCTGGTGATACCGAATTAAAAAAAGGTATATTGGATACTATGAATTATTCACAGGACATTCTAGAAAGCTGAAGAACACACTGTTAAGTCAGCTTTAATACTGCAATCCAATTGCAGTAAACAAGCATCCTTTTTCTATGTATCTATGTGACCTATAACTTACCTTTAACAAAAGAATTTTCTCTGATTTAAACTATTACAAAAATTGAGGATTAGGCTGATGATTTCTCTAAATATAGGAAAAGCAAACTACCAATCTGCTTGAAGCATGTATTAAATTTCCTCTTCAAATAAATGCATACTACGTTTAACACAGGATGTACCAAACATGGCCCCTCATCAAACCTATTGAAAGGTGGAGAATCTGAAGCAGTGAACACACAACTCAGCATGGCTTCATGAAAACAGTATCCTCTGAGTTCTTTCATTTCCACGTGCTCATCTTTTCAAAGAATATTTGCTTAATCAAAATTTTAAAACTAGGATAGAGAGAAGAGTTACAATAAATACTATGAACATTGACTTTGTTAATTCTTTTGGGCCCGGTTCATTTCCAAGCAGGCTGAGACAGGGATGCCTGATGCGGGCAGGATGCCCATTTGCATGCAGCACCACACTTCCAGGCTTTTCCTTCACTCCTTGTATTGTTCTTGCTCCCTAGACTCTTAAGTACCTTGCTAGCTGATTTGCAACACAAAGAAAAGGAAGTAGTAAGTAAAGAACTGTCAAGAAATCTATCACTGACAAGAGGGTAAAGCAGCCAGGAAGCAACTAGATACAACAGCCACTTGCAAGGGTGACCCTCTCCGCTGGGCAGTGAAGCCATTTCACCTTAGGACCTGGTGCTGCAGCGCCACCCTTAACATCAGATGGCAGCATATGGTAGGGGAAATTGCCCAGGATTTCAAAAGAGTGTGTTTCCAGAACACAGCTAGTGACGCTTTGCCAGAGCCAAGTGAGACCTAGCTGGTGAGCCTCTTTGAAGACACCAACCTGTGTGCTTTCCATGCCAATCATGTAAGGGTCATCCCAACGACCTTCAGCTAGAGAATGTGCTTAATCCATCATGACAGGAGCATTCCATTATTAAAATAAGACAAAACAAGACAAAACAGAGACTAAAACAATGTCTTTTCCTCCTGTAGCAGTAAGATTTTTGTTATTGTTGTTCATAGGGTCAAAAAATAACTATATGGTAGCAAATAGGAAAGTAGGAGACAGAATCATATATTATGATTTTTTTTTCATTTAATTTATGTTTGACTTTTTAATATAAAAATGTGGAGCCACAAAGCACTAATGCAAGTCAGAATGTTTCAGTAAATAAGATTGAACAGTTTAACCTCATGAAAATCGGAAATAAGCCTATTAAATTTGGGGGAAGCAATGCCAGAATGCAAATTTTTAAAAGCAACTTCCATTTCCTACTGATGGCAATTAAATGGTGTTTGCGGTGTATTTATCAATAGTAAATTTCATCCATTCAGTCTACTATTCTGAGTTGTCCTACACAGAAGTACGTATTTTTGAGGTTGTATATCATCCATGTCCTTCCGTTATTAAAATATATTGGACTACCAAAATACTTATTCCATACAAATACCCCATCAGGACAATACACAACATATAATTATGACACTTAAATAGTATACTCAACCCTCCCCAGTTCTCTGATTCCCAGATTTAATTCAGGGTATATCCACACAGTTCCAAACAGCACAGAGATTGGGAAGCTGGTGACTGATTAGCTTAATATTAATTAAAACTATGTGAACAGTATGCCAAATCTGCAGTTGTAACAAAGATAAATACACACACACACACACACACACACAAATGGTTTTAAAATTGGGTACTATGTTTAGCAAAAGAGTTTTGCTCTCAAAAAAAAAAGTTTTACTCTCAATAAGTTACTTATTTTTCTAGCATATATTAAGCCTATAACTCAACAGTTACACAAAAATAGAGTAATCTATTGTTATATTGTAATCTATTGTTAAGTGCCAAATGAATTACACATATAGGGTATTCAAAAGTAAGAGCTATTTTCCTGGAAGGACTAGAAAAGAAAGCTTTTTTTTTTTTTTTCAAAGAGATAAAGTACAGGAAGAGTTAAAAGTAAAATACAGATAAAAGAATTTTAAAAATGTATTTAAGATGAAGGATTTTGCAAATCTTAATAGAAAGGCCAGCTTGTTGGGGCGCCTGGGTGGCGCAGTCGGTTAAGCGTCCGACTTCAGCCAGGTCACGATCTCGCGGTCCGTGAGTTCGAGCCCCGTGTCGGGCTCTGGGCTGATGGCTCAAAGCCTGGAGCCTGTTTCCGATTCTGTGTCTCCCTCTCTCTCTGCCCCTCCCCCGTTCATGCTCTGTCTCTCTCTGTCCCAAAAATAAATAAACGTTGAAAAAAAAAATTTTAAAGAAAGGCCAGCTTGTCTTAGGGAATAATCAAATGTTGGTTAATGGAATGTTTATGCAGTTAACATGAGGGCACACTGGTTAAAAGGGAAATTGATGAGATGATACTTTGGTATGGTCTAACATTAGCTAAGAGGAATTTAATTTTATTTGTATCATTACTTATATCCCTCTTATTATATAAAAGTGAAGTTTTTAATCTGGCATGTTCTACACAATAGACTGTGGAGACAGAAATTTTGGAGGAAAAAAAAAATGCGAAGCTAAAATTCACTTTACCCATGCAAGAGTTCTGGGTAAGATTCTCAACAGCAACGGTTGTCATGGGAAGAGTAAAGCATAACTGAAGCAAGTTTTACCAAGGGACAATTGACTGGACTGGAAGACTGGTCAGATATGGAAAACAAAAGAGAAAAATGAGCCAGAGATAGTGCTGAAGTTTCAAGCACGCGTGATGATCTGTGGAAAGATAGTTCTATTGGCAGATGGGAAGTCATCCGGAAAGCCAGCTTAAAAAGGAACATGATGAATTATGTCTGAGATATGCTTGGCTTGAAAGAACAATGGAAAATCCAAAGGGATCATAGCACAATATTATCTCTGAGTTACAATGGCCTTTAAACCCTCTAAAACTATCCTCATCTGATACATCAATCTCTTTAAACATCATCCCTAACAAATTGTCATTCAACGTGGGTTTGACATTCCTTTAATGACAGGAAAATTCCCTATTTTCCTATCAATTCGTGGTTTTTTTGCCAATTCAATTTTTATAAATGTCCTTCTTGTACCAGTCCCAAAAATGTGCCTCCTTAAAATTCTAGGCTTAGGTGCTAGCTCTTCCCTGTGGAAACACAAAATAAATTTAATCCTTTTTTCACAAAATGGCCCTTCAAATAATTGAAGGCACTTTTCATGTCCCATTGAACTCTCTTCTCTAGGTTAAACATCATTTGATGTGCCTCCAATCCTTTCACCATGTCTTTCTTTAACGTTGGCGTGTAGAACTAAACCGAGATTTCAGAGAAAGAATGGGGTTAAGTAAAAAAAAAAAAAAAAAAAAAAAAAAAAAAACCGACCCTTATGAAGATTCCTGAAGCAGCGACATAGGAAAGACTGCTGGAGGGGAAAAGCAAACAAACAGACACCAGAAAGCAGAGCAGAGGGCAGGAGGTTAAACCTTAGTAAATGACACACAGAAGTAAAGAGAGGAGGATAAATAATCTGGGCAAAGACAGGTTAGGTAGGCACAAAGAAAGCCAGGGCACGGCAGAGCCAGCAAACTAAACAGGAGAGTTTCGTGATGACTGGAGTGCTTAAAAAAAAAAAAATGCTACAGAGGAAATGGTGTTTAAAAAAAAACAACAGCTAAGCATAGGTCATTGAGTCCTTTATTAATTAACCTATGAGCGGTGGGTTTGGGGAGAATTGTGCTCTAGGAAGCCAGATTGTAGAACTTTAAATTTTCAAAGTATTGGAAAAATTGGGGCAGTAGAGGAAGGAGAAAGATAATGCAACTACTAGAATAATCCTGTTCATACGTCACACTCCAGATCAAGGAGAACTTCTCAGAGCAACCTTCCCTAAGACTCTTCCCCATGGTCAACTCGCATCCTTGGATCCTTATTTGTGCTTCTAGAACTCTTGCACGAAAACCTGTTATGGCCTGGCTTGTCATTCTGCACATTTGTTTTCTCTTCTCCTGTCCCCACCGGATTATAAATTGTTCAGTGACAGAAACTTGTTCATAACCATCTCTGCGTCCTCAGCATTCAGTGTAATGCCAGACACATAGCAAACAGTCACTAAATAGGTCACGGACTACAAAATGAATGATCTCTGATGCAAGAGGTTCAAGGAAAATTTCAGTGGACACCCTAAGCACTCTGCCCAGTTTTGCTTCGATATCACGCCTCGTTCCATTGTGAGCTTTCCCCATCTTCTGTGTGCTTTTGCTTCCAACTTCCTGAACCTGAAATGACTACAGAAGACTCTGTTAGGGGTAAGCAATCCACATTGCTCACGGTTGGAGAGCAAGAGGACCTAGGAATACTGGTATTCCTTAACCAGTATGGGCAGGTGCAGGAGCAAGAAAGACCTGAGCCACGGCCTCTGGAAAGTGCAACTCAGAGGCATTGGCTACACTCTTGAGTTTCCTTGAGGAATTGGGCCAGGGCTACCAGCTATGGGACTTTGCCTAAAGTCACATCCCACGCTTGGCCTCCATCCCTCCTTTGTGTTGCTTCCTCACCTTCTTATTAGTTTGTACTCTGAATACCTTCTTAATAACTCACTTGCACATCAAACCTTGTTCCAAATCATCTGGCAAATCTGATCTAAGATAAGTCCCTCTTAAGACAGGCAATAACTAGCTATATTTAAAAGCAGTGAAGGTGGGTCCATCCAGGAAAAAAGTTCAAATTAAACATGCCACTGTATAATCTTTGCATCACAGACAGATGAAATAAAAGCCAATGACAAAGTTAAGTCCTGAGAAAAAAAGGATTTCCACTGAATATCCCAAGCCCTGATTTTAAACAAGAAAAAAAAAAAAAAAAAAAAGAAAGAAAAGAAATTGCTGATTAGTAGGAATATATACTGTCATTGTTTTGGAATTCTGAAGTTTAGAATGAAAAATAAATTTCAGTTATATGAATATAGATATGCGTACAGATATAATGCTTAATGTGGTTGTGGATTTGAATATATGAATAAGGTATAGGTAGATACACATATATGTTACAAAATATTCTGAAAATAGTCCTTTAAGTTTCAATTTAGGCTGGTTGGAGAGTTTTCAAAATCCTTCACTGAGCAGTAAGAAGCAACGAGCTATATGTTATGTGCCAAAGATCAAGGACAGAAATAGTATTAAAGACTCCCAGTACTCTAACAAGCCCTTCAGAGTCATTTGAACATCTTAATCAGGTCCATGTTACATGCTGTGGGCTCACAAATAAGTTAGATCTAGGCAAGTATCACGTTGTTAGCATCTAGAGCAACAGTGAGGCGTCATTTAAATGCACTGAATCACCAGAACAAAACTGACGACAGTACATTTACTTATCAACAGTAAAGCTAACACATGATGAACTAAAAGTATAGACTTTCAATTTCATGGCAAAATGAGAGAATGATTTCAAAGCCTGGTTGTACCATGTTTGGATATATCACACATTAAAAGATGTTTCAATCAGAATGGGAGTGGTCAGTTAGAAAACTATCAAAAATTATAGTCAAAAGATCAATATAGATGGCACCATGTAAACTCTGAACAAAGGAAGACTTTAGCCACAGAGTCTGACAATCCAGAGTCTCTGGCATGGTCATTTCTCCGTTTTGTGGGGTAGAGGCTTACTCTGGTGCCATGAACACTTAATTCACCTGCCTTTGTTCTGACTCCAGGCTACCGAGGCATACATTTGTCCCCAAATGTGGATCTGGCTGGTGTGAGTATTCTCTTCTATGTGATAGTTATTGGCATCATTCTATATTAAAAATCAACGTTGCCATTCTACCTTAGGGAGCTGAATGAAAATTATCACTTTCTAGGTGCTATGGTCTCCTTTCTAGGTACTAATAAAGCTGTGAAATTCACCAAGTAATGCCTGTGATATTCTTTGGGTGACGACCAATCAATGCCCCTCACCTCGTAACAACAGTGTTCTCTGCTTATAGGAAGTAGCCCTCCAGGTTTCCATTCTCCCCTCCTCCAACTATTCCAACTCTCAGCAGCATCAACACTAAATATCACATCAGATACAAATCTGTGATCGGAACTGATTACTCACTTTGCTCTGAAACACTCTCAGCATAAATTAAATAATCCCTTACATTCTGGTTTTCCCCTGGCCACAGAAGTTCAAGGATCCTGGATTAACCAGTATGAACCAAACTGCTATCTTTATATGGATTTGTACACCTTCAAAGTTGGTCTCCTACCTCTATGAACTCCCTGAATGCTTCCAGAGAGCCCTCTGAAATATGTCATCAGCTCATTCTTGAAATTCTTAAACTTCGCTCTGAATATTCTTTTTTTGTTGTTCCTCCTTGAAATGTAGGTATTTCTGAAGGATGCTACGCTTTTTCTCTCATCCTCCTCCAGAGAAGTCTTCTCTGATCGATCCACTTAGCTGCTTCTGGGATCACCTCTGGAATCATACTCTCTCCTCTCAAAAACATAAGCTCCTTAGAGGCTCATGGCTCCACACTAGATTCCTTTGGCCCTTCTTTGTACTGTCCCTATTTCTCTGTCCCTTTATTTAGTTTTATAAAAGAATATGGTCCCTCAGCACTTCACACAAACCCTAGGTCTACTCCAGTTTCTCCTAGTGCAATCTTTAATAGTACAATTTCTACTGCAATAAAGCACTTAACTGTATACACTTCTTCCCAAACCCTTCAATAACATTGTTCACCCATCCATGCTAATACATTAGATAAAGCTGATAAACCTGCTTTCAATTCACTGAGAATACTGAAACTACCTACTGTAATATTTCTGCTTCCCACTCCCAAATCTAGCCATGCACCTATCATGGTTCTGTACAATCCAATGATTTCCATCATGCCAAGTCTCGTTGGAAATGTTCTGCTCTCTTCTGACTTCAACTGGCAGGGGCATCTGACATTGTACATCATATCTCTTTTTAAAAACATCTTTTTCATTGTTGGTGAGAATGCACACTGGTGCAGCCACTCTGGAAAACAGTATGGAGGTTCCTCAAAAAATTAAAAATAGAACTACCCTATGATCCAGCAATTGAACTACTAGGTATTGATCCAAAGGATACAGGAGTGCTGATTCAAAGGGGGCACAACCTATATATATATATATATATATATATATATATATATATATATATATATATCTGTGTTTATAGCAGTGCTATCAACAGTAGCCAAGAATAGGCATGGAGGGGAGGTGGATGGGGGGGGGGAGCTAAATGTGTGATGGGCATTATAAGGAGGGCACTTGTTGAGATGAGTACTAGGTGTTATATGTAAGTGATGAATCACTGGGTTCTACTCCTGAAACCAATACTACATTGTATGTTAACTTTTGAGTAAATAATTTTTTAAAATTAAAAATAAATAAACACCCTTGTCACCTGTCATACCATTCACTCAAGGGATTGTTCTAACCTCATTGGCTGATGCTACTCATTTTCTTCTGGCATCTTCTTGTTCTTTCATCTTCATGTGGTAGAGTATCATTAGAGCATCTCTCTAACATTATCTCCTACCTTACTCATTCAGTTCCATGACTTTAAATAACATTTTTCCATTAATAATTCACAAATATATACCTCCAGCCATGAACTTTCTCCTGTATATCCAATAGTCTATTTGATATCCTCAGCTGAATATCTAATAACCATTTCAATTACAACATAATATGTCCTGGTTCAACTAAAATAATACTTGGTATTTACATTTTTATAATAGTTTAATATTATTCATAATTGAATATTATAGTGTCTTATTACTTCAATTCTTTCTAGAAAAAGTTTTTCTATTTTCTGAAGATTTTCTTTAGCTTTTTAATTGTAAAATAGAACTTATATTCAGTAAGTTACACAAAATAATGAATATTGCAAACAATCATCTTTGTAACCAAAACCAAAGATAAAAATTTCCTTGTCAGCTCTTACTGTATTCCATACATTTGGGTATGCTCTACCTTCATTTCTATTTATTTCTAAGTGTTTTCTGATTTTCTTTGTGATTATTTGCTAACCCATTGGTTAGTTTTGTCTTCTTTAATTTCCACATACTTGTGAATTTCCCAATTGTCTAATTTCATTCCATTGTAATCAGAGGACACAATTTGTATAATTTCAATCTTTTTGAAATTTATTGAGAGTCTTCTTTTTTTAATGGCCTAGCACACCGTCCATACTGAAAAATGTTCCATAGTCGCTTGAGAATCGTGTGTATTCTGCTGGTGTTGTATGGAATGTTCTACAGATGTCTGTTAGATCTATTTTCTGTATAGTGTTGCTTGCGTCTTACATTTTCTTTTTGTCCTGCCTAGTTGTTCTGCCCATTACTGAAAGTGGGGTATTTAAATCTCCAACAATCATTCTTGAATTGAACCTTTCTCCCTAATTATTTCATTTTTTGATTCATGTATTTTGGGACTCTGCTGTAAGACACACATACGTTTTAAAATCTTATAACTCTAAATGAATAATTCATTTTCTCCATCCATTTACTTTCAAACTATTTTTTTATTTTTGACTCTAAATTGTATTCCCTGTGAGATCATATAGTTGAAATTTAGTTTCTATTCAGTCTGACAATCTCTGCCTTTTGTTTGGGTGTTTAACCCATTTACTTTTAATGCTATTATTGGTATAGTTGGGACTAGGTGTGACATCTCATATCTTGTTAACTATTTCTTTCATGACTTTTTGTGCCTCTCGTACTCCTTTACTACTTTTTTTTTGTAATAATTGATTATTTCTAGTGTGATTCCCTTGATTTTTTTACCCTATTTTTTGTTATTGTCTTAGTGATACTCTATGGGTTACTATATTTAACTTAATTTACAGAGTCTACATAAAATATATACTAAATTCCAATAAGATATAGAAATTTTATACTTGTATAGTTTTATTCCTACTTATACATTTTTGTGCTTCTTTTGTTCCATATATTACATCTATATATTTTACCTTAAAATCACATAGCTAATAAAATGGCAGGAGGAAATGTTTGTTTCTTAATGTAGAGTTACACCCAAATCATTCAAAGCCATCTTTTTCAGATTATTTATCTTTATTTTTACATCTTTAAATTATCATTACCTTTGAAGCATATCTCACCCTATACATTTCTTAGTCCTATTCCCAATATCATCTAATTCATTGTGGGGTGGCCAATTGTGTCAGAAATTGGAGGCACTTCCTTCTGAGTGCATGCTATATTGTCAATTTTCTAAATATTCATCATGGTAAGCCATTCCAAATTCACTAAAAACACTAGGGTACTGCCAGATATCTTCTTCTCATGCCAAATCTGTTTTATTTTCACATGTAGTAAATAATGCCAATGAAAATTAGCCATGAGTTGTTTTTCTTTATTTCTTATGCAAGCATCAATATTATTCTAATCTTACCTAATTAGTTTCAATTTGTCACTGAGGATAAAAGCATTACAAACACTCATTTAGAAGTTATTATGTTTCCTACTGAAAGCGAGGTGTTCTGTGCTCAGTTTTACAAAATAAGGGCTGAATTCGTACACATCTCGTTTTATGAACTATTTACTCCTACTACTGCCACCACCATCACTACTACTAACTGCTGCTGCTTCTGAGAAAACAAAACAAAAAAGGTATATATGGATAGTCATACTTGTAATCATCTAGACTATTTTGCTAAATCAGTGTATTAACACATCCCTAGACCATTTCCATGAGGTACGTATTTAATGTACTAAGTGAGCAAAATTAAGATAATTTTATTTTTTATCGTTCAATCTTTATTTTATTTTTGAGAGAGAGAGAGAGCAAGAGAAGGGCAGAGAGAGAGGAGGGCAGAGGATCCGAAGCAGGCTCCATGCTGACAGCAGACAGCCCCATACAGGGCTTGAACTCATGAAACATGAGATCATGACCAGAGCTGAAGTCAGATGCTTAACTGACTAAAACACTCAGGCACCCCGATTAAGAAAATTTTAGATGTCCCAAAGACTTCTAGTTTCTAAAGCAACGTAAATTATTTCATGGAAAATAAACATACTTATCAGGAATAATACAAGAAATAAATGGATATAGTGATATCCTATATTACATAACGTCACCCTGCAAAATTCATGGAATATTATAAATATAATTCTTTAAGATCTTCAAGACTCCAAATGTAGCTGAAATAGAAGAAAAGTTTAGACTGTAGGTTGGCGAAGGTCATGGAAAAAATGCTCTTAAAAAAATCCACTTTATCTCATTGTTAGTTGAAATCTTTAGGGATAGATCACATCTTGCTTTAATTCTTTCAATGGCTCCCCAGTAAAAATACAGGGTGAAATTCAAACTTTTTGAAGTATCAAAGCCCTTCACCACCTGGCTTTATTCTCCTTCAGTAAACCCACAGTCAATGTTTCAGTCATAAAGAATTACTCACCTGGCTAAACATCATGCTTTTTCATACCACCTTCATAATCTCCATGTGGAAAAAAGTCTTCCAAGCTTTTCTTCTTGTCTGCTTAGTGAGCTCAAACATATCCCTCAAGATCATTTCAGGCATATTACCAGCTTATTCCTTTAATTTTTTTTAATGTTTATTTATCTTTGAGAGAGGAAAAGAGACAAAGCACGAGTGGGGGAGGGGCAGAGAGAGATGGAGACACAGAATCAGAAGCAGGCTCCAGGCTCTGTGCTGGCAGCACAGAGCCCAACGCGGGACTGGAACTCATGAACCGTGAGATCATGACCTGAGCTGAAGTCGGATGCTTAATCGACTGAGCCACCCAGGCGCCTCTATCAACTTATTTTAAAATGTTTGTTGAATGCCTACACTATCCCAGGCTTTATGCTGGGGTACACAGCTGAAGGGTGAGGCCCATGCCCTTAGTAAACAACGATCTACTCACAGTGGTGCATAATGGCAAATGATTTTAGTATAATGCATGTGTTCTAAGTTTTGGATGTACTGAGAGTGCAACGGGAGCTCTGTGAGAGGTCAATTGGCCACCCTCGAAGGTCAAGGAAGCTTCCAGGGAGTGATATGTCTGGTGCCATGTCTTAAAGGGAGTGAAGTCTTGAATTAAGAGGGCAAAGAAGTGGCATATTAGAAAATCATTTTTCTATAAGTCCCATGGCACACCTGACTGGTTTGTTTACTTACCATTAATATATCACGAGTAAATGATAAATATCTTTATTATAGTATTTATAGGGCATATTTTTTAGAGTAATCCTCATACTGTAATTTATTGATGTACATTTCTGTCACCCTACTAGACAGAGTTGTGTCCTTTTGAAGTTACTATCTTTTATTTGTTTTTCAATGTTTGTTTGTTTGTTTATTTAGAGAGGGCACAAGCCATGGAGGTGCAGAGAGAGAGAGGGAGAGAGAGAGAATCCCAAGCAGGCTCTGCGTTGTTAGTGCAGAGCCTGATGTGGGCTCAACTGCACCAACCATGCGATCATGTCCTGAGCCGAAATCAGGACTTGGACACTCAACCCACTGAGCCACTATGTGCCCCATGCATCTTCTTTTTTTTTTTTTTCTTTAAAGAGAGAGACATGGATAGAGAGAGAGAGAGAGAGAGAGCGAGCGAGTACACCTCAGTGGGGGAGGGGCAGAGAGAGAGAGGATCCGAAGTGGGCTCTGTATGAGAGCCCAATGCAGGACACAAACCCACAAGCCACGAGATCATGACCCAAGCCAAACTCAGATGCCCAACCAACTGAGCCACCCAGGTACCCAGAAGTTATTATCTTTAAAAAAAAAATCCAGGGGCACCTGGGTGGCTCAGTCAGTTAAGTGTCTGACTTCAGCTCAGGTCATGATCTCACGGCTCGTGAGCTCAAGCCCCACGTCGGGCTCTGTGCTGACAGCTCAGAGCCTGGAGCCTACTTCAGATTCTGTGTCTGCCTCTCTCTCTCTGCCCCTCCCCTGCTCATGTTCTGTCTCTCTCCCTCACAAGAATAAATAAACATTAAAAAATAATTCCAGTGATTAGTATAGGTATGATCACATAGAATACACAGTATTTAGAAAATGTATATGACTTAGACCCATGGTATACTCACTCCAATGATAAAGTAACATCCAATGTCAAAATATAAAATCTTCATTTTGAAATGTGATGTGGGTAGACTACAACAGAGTATCCCATCAATTTCTGCACTATTTCATTGGTGTTGTTTCCCTTTCATTAATATGAAAGGAGTTTCATCAGTAATAAAGCCAGAAAACCCCTTAGAGCAATGTTGTAAAAACAATGTTGCTCTCTGTCACTGGAGTTTTCTGATCACAGCAAATACCACAGGTAACAAGAGAAATCAATAAGCAGGAGAGTACGAAGAAATGCTCTAAGGACACAGAAATGAAGTTATCAAACTGTTTTCTTTTAGGAAAAATCCACATTGCAACAGGTAAAGCAGATGCTTGTCATCAAATATGGACAGATTTTCTTGTCTAAGCAAAAGATTTGAGGACATAAGAGCTTGAAATATAGTTAGAAATACAGTTGGAAAAATTAGAAACTAATCAGATTCCATTCCATAAATAATATCTTAATTCACTCTAGAGTCCAAACAAATAAAAACAGAAACAGTTGTTTTTTGCAGTGTTACTTGCCTTTTAGTCCACAAAAAAGAAATAGAAGACTGATATTATATATAAACTAAAGACACTAGAATTAAAATTTTGAATGAATATCCATTCTATTTCTAAGACTATTTAGAAAGCCTTCTTTTCTATAGGATTCAATTTTTAAATGAAATGAAAGACTTCTCATTTTAAAACACACACCCTTTTAAAAATATCAGTTCACATATTTGATCAGTTTTAATCATATTTGAAATTAGGTAGCTTCTTTGTGATACAGAAATATGACTAAGATATTGACTTCAAATCTTAAGTCCTTGGAGCAAAGTTCACTTACCACCCAGAACATTCAAGTCCTCAACAACTATTTTAATAAATTTATATTATTTTTTTACTATATAAGGAATACATTCTATGCAGAAAATTTGAACCATACATCAAAATGATAAAATGTATAAAATCATTCATTCCTAAGCATACCATCCAGAGATAACCATTATAACAATTTTGGTGTTTTTTCTACCTTCGCTCTTTTCATTTCACAATTTTTACTTTATTCTTTTGCAATTTATAATCTCTACTTTGATTGTTTTAAAAGTTATCTTTATTTATTTTTTTTTTCAACGTTTATTTATTTTTGGGACAGAGAGAGACAGAGCATGAACGGGGAAGGGGCAGAGAGAGAGGGAGACACAGAATTGGAAACAGGCTCCAGGCTCTGAGCCATCAGCCCAGAGCCTGACGCGGGGCTCGAACTCACGGAGTGCGAGATCGTGACCTGGCTGAAGTCGGACGCTTAACCGACTGCGCCACCCAGGTGCCCCTTAAAAGTTATCTTTAAATTTGAAGTTGTATGGGGCACCTGGGTGGCCCAGTCAGTTAAGCATCCAACTTCGGCTCAGGTCATGATCTCACGGTCTGTGAGTTCGAGCCCCACACTGGGCTCTCTGCTGACAGCTTAGAGCCTGGAGCCTGCTTCAGATTCTGTGTCTCCCCCTCCCACTGACTCTCCCCTGCTCATGCTCTATGTCTCTCAATAATAAATAAATTTATTAAAAATAAATTTTAAGTTGTATAATCAATGCAACATTATTCATAAATATACTCTTCTAAACACCAGAAAACTTGGGATAATAAAATGTGATGGATCTTTTCCAAATTACATATCATGATTATGTATGTTTATAGTTTTAAAATGTCTTTGCCCTCCAAATTAGACAGTCCTATTATTTTTTATGATACACAGTCAATGTTAGGCTAGATTTATCCACACATTTGCCATTTTCATTGTTCATCATTCCATCTCAGACTAGAGATCATTTTCTTTCTTCCTGAAGGACATACTTTCAAAGTCCATTTATTACAGATTAGTTGGTAGAAATATCTCCCTGCTTTTATCTGAAAATGCCTACATGTAACTTTTGTTCTTTTAAAACACGTGGGTTTTTTTCATTTATAATTAAAATAATTACAATTTTATTAAATAATTAATAATAAAATTAAATTTTATTAAATAAAATTAATAAAATTATTTTAATTAAATAATATAATTAAAATTAGCTTCTGCACAGTGAAGGTAACCATCAACAAAATGAAAAGGGAACCTACTGAACCAAAGACATTTGTAAATCATGTATCTGATAAAGGGTTACTATCTAAAATACATAAAGAACTCATATAATTCAATAGCAAAAACAAACAAACACAAATTTAAAAATGAGCAGGGAATCTGAATAGACATTTTTCCAAAGAAGACATACAGACGGCCAACAGGAACATGAAAAAATGCTCAATATCACTAATCATCAGGGATATGCAATTCAAAACTACAATGAGATACCACCTCACACCTGTTAGAATGGCCATTTATCTAAAAGACATGAAATAACAAGCATTGGCAAGGTTATGCACTGCTGGTGGGAATGTAAACTGGTACAGCCACCATGAAAAACAGTGGTGGCGGATAAGCGAAAGAATCAAAATGTACAAAATTCTAGTTATAAAATAAATAAGTCATGGAATCTAATGTGCAGTATGGTGACCATAGTTAGTAATACTGTACTACATATTTGAAAGTTGCTAAAAGAGTAGATCTTAAAAGTTCTCATCACAAGAAAAAAGTTCTGTAACTACATAAGCTGATTTATGTTAACTAGACTTATTGCGGTGACCATTTTACAATATGTATAAATATCAAATCAGTATGTGTATGCCTGAGACTAATATAATGTGTGTTAATTACACCTCAATAAAAAATAAAATAGCTTTTTTCAGGTCTATGAAGGTATTAATTCATGGATATCTGACTTCTGTTGTTCTTTAGAAATTACCTGGATTCTAATTGTCCCTCATTTTTAGGTATTACATTGTTAGGTCGTCAGTTTCTTATAAATTGGATCATTAGTGGGTGCTGTGCCATTTTTTCCAAATTATTCAGATGGAGCATTTATTTGGAGCCTGGAAAGCATAAGGGTCCAATCTCCACTGTCCATAGAAAACAGCTCTGGAGGTTTCTCTCAACACTGTCAACTTGTCAGCACCAGATTTAAGCAAGCGTATCATTCCCTTGCTTGAAGGAGCTCTTGTGGAAATAGTATGATGCGACTTATGGAAATAGTATGAAGGTCCTTTCTATTTGCTATATCCCCAAGACTACTTTTTTAAAGCTTATTTACTTACTTACTTATGTATTTATTTATTTAGAGTGAGGAGGGAGAGAGAGAATCTCCAGCAGAGCTGTGCTGAGCATGGAGACCGATGTGGGGCTCAATCACACCACCCTGAGATCACGACCCGAGTAGAAATCAAGAGTTGGACACCCAACCAACTGAACCTCCCAGCTGCCTGTCCCCAACAATATATTTTTTTTTATTTTTATTTATTACCTGTTTTGACCCACACTCTTGCCCACCCATGACTGGGGTTACCCGCTCAGCTGTGCTGTTTAGCTCAGGTGTATTGTTTGGCAATTTTGCTAATGTTCCTTCTTAGCCCACACTCCAGACAGGTACCACATAATCTGACACGTGAAGACTAACAAGACTCATGGAAGGAACGATGGTCACAACACTGATCTGGCTTTTAGAGGTGGAGTGAAGTTATGACCTAACCCAAAGCACCGTAAGCAAAGTTCACCATCAAATAGCATAGTATTGTATATGGAATTGTGTTTACACGAGAAAATATTTTACTCTATGTCCCGAGAGCATAGGTCAGAAAAAAATAAAAGGAAAATCTTGTTAGTTGGTAGAGATATACAGCTATTCATTTGCATTCTCAATACCCTGCCATCTCCTGCTCCTAGTAGCACTGTCCTCCCATAATCAAAGGACACACGTTACACAAAAAATATAAAACTAACTAGGCCAATCCTTAAAATCTCTTTACCAGGTTTGGACTAATGAGTGTTTTGATGGCCCACTATGCCTGAAGGGCAGACGAAGGATGACACATGTCTGTGCAGTGATCTGTGCCCATTCTGCATGTTAGTAGCAGTAAAGTGCCGAGTTAGATCAGAAGTATTATGTCCAAATTGGTGGAATGAGAGAATCCACTGTTCCAAACTCCTCATAGCTTTCTTCAAAGTTGCTTCTGCTACAGGATAAATGAATCTAAGAGCATAATCCTAGTTAATACTCATTTGTAGCTTCTGGGGGTCTCTGACAGCAAAGTTCAGAGGGTAGTCTTTGGGTAGTTTTACTTACAGCCATTTCTGAGTGATTTCTTCCCCTGTTGTTGAATGCAATTTCTTACCAATTCAGTCATTTCATTGGCTACAACAAAAATGTGCTAACACTCTGCTCATTAGTGCACGGCTGAGCACCCATAAGCCTGCTCATTTCAAGAAATCAAGGAACTGGCCCTGGGGATCTGACTCAGGCATCTGCCCTAGCATTTCTTTTCTCCTGAGCCCTTCTTCCCCAGCTATGCAGAATCTGTGTACAACTACATGACCCACTTTACTCTTCCTCTAAATTCACACAGGAATTTCCATAAGTAAGGGCTCTTCATTCAAGAGTGTTCTTTATTGTCTAGTTATATAGAGTTCATTTGTCTGATAACATAGCAAGACTTTTGGCAAAGAGTAAAGGTTTGTAGATGAGGAAAATGAACTTCTAATCTCTGAGCAGCCTGTTGTGGGGAGGATCTATGATGTAGCTACCTATTTTTCACCTTTGGAGGAATGCTCCCAGATGCAGCAACCCACATATTTCTCAGAGATTTCAAAGACTGGGCTTAGCTTTGGTTTTAACTGGATTTACCAGTCAGATTCTCCTTGTCATACGGGTGAGTATGTTTTTTAACTCATTTGCCCTTCTTCCTCTGAGAAGGCAATTCTCATGAAAGCATCATATTTATTTCACTAAGTTGCTTATAAGTTCCAATCCCATTTCAATGGATTAGGGGAATAGGCTGGTGGCAAAACAGTAAATGTACATTGGATCCTGTTACCTGAGAATGTCAAGTGTCCTGGTACGATTTAGAAATTTGGACTACTGTTACAAAAAAGGCGGGGGGGGAGGCGCCTGGGTGGCTCAGTCCGTTAAGCATCTGACTTCGGCTCAGGTCATGATCCCGCGGTCTATGAGTTCGAGCCCTGCATCGGGCTGTGCTGACAGCTCAGAGCCTGGAGACTGTTTCAGATTCTGTGTCTCCCTCTTTCTCTCTCCTCCCCCGCTCATGCTCTGTCTCTCTTCTCAAAAATAAATAAACATTAAAAACAAAAGAGAGAGAGACTTGGACTGAAAATCAGTGTGCAGGTGGGCCTACAACAGCATACAACACCTCTTCGGCCGATTGCACTTCCTGTATCGTCTAATTCATATCAGGTACGGCTGAAGCAATCAATGAAACTACTTAGTTTAATCCTGAGTGTCAACTGTTAACCTCCAGGAATCATTTGCCTTAAGAACTAGCCAGATAACAGATAATGAATTACAGGACTACTGCTTAATCATTTACTTCCAAATAGTCAAATCACATCCTCATATCCACAGAGTTGGAGAATACATTCTCATATTCAAATCACTGATGTCAAACCAAGCATTATACTGATAACGTCAGGCTTTCCACTTATGCCATGAGGATTCTAAAGACATTGACTGTGTGAGCAAGATATGGTACCATAAGTTAAAAAACAAAAAACAAAAAACATTTCTCTCTCTCCCTTTTTACTTTCACATACTTTCCACATATAATGAGGCATTATCTCTGTGGCCAAGAATAGAACAGGTTGTTATAGTTCATTCTCTTAAACAAGAATCTTAATCTATACTCTCACGAAAGTATTACCTCTGTCTGGGCTAAATAGAAGGTTCAGTCCTCTTCACTTCTCTCTAACTCACATCAGCAAATTTATTACTAAAAAGTAAAGCATTTCATTTTATTCTATTTGTAAATCCTACTTAAAACATAGTGTGATAAATAGAACCCATTTCTTGGCTATCCTAAAGAACAAAGACATACTCTAAAAGAAAAACGCTTTGTTTTCCAGCAGAAAAAAAGAAAGGCACTTCCCTATCCAAACATACTTATTGTTTAACATCGGTGGCAATTTTATGAGACTAATGTGATCTAATATTCTAGGCCCCTTGCAGCTTAATGAATTGACTGAAGACAAAAACCCGACACCAGATCTTTACTACTCCAGGTGCCCGGGAAGTATTTCAGGGCCAGATGTTTGTAAGTAATGTGATTTTGTAGTTATTATCTCTGGGGCTGGGGAAGAGGTGAATTCAGTTTGGTACGTTTTTGTTTCAATGTTCTTTTACTTTTCACTCTTGTGCCTGGTGTCAGTAGAGTTCACATTTCTTAAGGAGTGGTAAAATAATATGTCGTTAACTTAGTGTCTTTGGCGTCTGTAGACTTTGTACAGATCTGCCTTTGTTGTTTTGATTCTGGAGGCATTAAATTTAAAGAGGTATCCTCTATTGCATCATAAATAAAACAGTCAAGAGGGAGAGCCCATTTTAAACATCTATGCTGTCAGGCTATTTCCCCATGAAGAAATCATCACAGGAGAAAGTCAGACATTTGTTTGGCATAACTAATTTTATATTCAAGTGGGAGGATGGCAGGGCCCCAAGCATATTTGCACTCTATTCTTCAAAAGCAATGGACAGTTATGTCCTTTCATTCAGTGCTTTTGCTTCCAGAGAATCAGTTCCTAATTGTTCTTTTAGAGAAAAAAAAATAGAGTTTTGATCACAGAATGAAGTTGATTTTCACTTAACTTTTTATTGCCTTTCACTCTTTTAGTTCTGGCTAAGATTTAAATGAACGCTTCATTGAATTTGAAGCTATTCCAATTAAAGTGTATATGTATATATATCCAAATAAAGCATTTTAATTTGCTCCAAAATATTCTGAGCGTTTTTCCAAAGTATCTAGAAAATCCTGAGAATGATTTTTTTTTTTTCAAAATACTTAAAAGTCTTTAAAGCCATAGCTGTACTAGAAGAAACGGTGTAGGTGATATTTGGTGTGGTTGCTTATCTCTGCTGCCTGCACTTGAAAATGAACATACATGTGTACAGAGACAGGAGCATTTTGACCTGTCAGGTGATCTCAGGGATCTAGAGTCAAGGTCCACACTGGCATTAAATGGAAAATCTGAGGCATGCGTGATCTAGATAATGAATTTGGAGGCTTGACTAAATATTATCACAACGCTTCAATGATTTGATCTCCTTGGTGCTGCTAGCAAGGTGAGTTTTTCTAGTTTCTGTAGTGGGCAATATAAAAGGAAGATAGCCATCCTTACTTGGGTCTCTCTATGGAGGAAAACAGCAACTGGGAACATAAAGTAAAGATAACCAACATAAACTACCCGTACTATTATTACTAAGGATGAGATCCATCCATCCATTTTCCATATAATCTTCACCATAACTATATTCTCCTTTTTGCAATTGTTTTCTGGGCCTGAGTAATGAAACAGGCAGGGACAATTTAGGTCTATTGGAAAGTTTTATTCACATGGCTTTGCCCTATATGTCAAATATAGTTGCTGGACTAGACCTGCAGATTCCATGTTCTGTAAGGACAGTTTTAGTTTCTAAGGTATAGATATTCTTCCAATGATATAGCTATTATGCTTTTCAGTAAAAACCAAAGTACACTTATTAAACCTCCCTGAGACTGAATTGGGGGATTTTATGACTATATTTTAAACTATGTCAACTCTGCACATGAGAGAAATTTTAAAAAATATATGGAAAAATTCATGATATAGAGGAATATATTAAGATAATTAAATGAATTAATAATTTATCTGATCATTCTGCCTGCCTCACAGGAAAAAAATATATACTATTTGATTCTCTTCCAAAATGTTAGTTAAAAAAAATTCATATAGTTTTTGTTTGAGAAGCAAAATTGATTCTTTATACTCTATGCTTGAGTGCTGTTTGCCTAAACAGTAAGATGCTTTACTTTGCTCTAATGACCAGGAAATAATATCATTTGGGTATTCTGGGTTTTCACTGAGGGACTCAGATAATAATCCTTATAAGTGAAAATCGAACAAAAGCATTCAAAGCTTAGAACTGACCACTGTATGACTTGGGAAAATGGGTGGGACACTGATCAACGTTTCCTAAAATCTTAGTTTGTTCTCATCGCCCACCCTTATTTCACCTGGGTCTCAAGCCCAGGTGAGTGTAAAACTGCACAGCCTTCCAAATGCTTGAGCTTCTGTTCTCCAATCTTCTCAGGATAATCAGAAACCATAATGCAATATAGCAAGCTCAGGAAAAACCCTGCCTTACTACTTTCTTCTCAAACCAAAATTGAAGTTTTTTCAAATAATGTGCGTAAAGGAATGTCATTCTCTTGGATGCTGACTAGGATTTAGAACTCTGAATCTTATGTAGTTTACCCCTCTATCTGATCTTCTGGTGCTCTGAGAGGTGTTTTGTTGTTGTTGTTGTTGTTGTTGTTGTTGTTTTTAATCTATACTAGTCTAGGACTTTCATGTACTTACCTCTAAACAGAGAGAAAAGCTTTGTTCCATTAAAAGACCTATTTCTCTTTGAAGTACAGCTCCAGTCAAATCATGTATATTTCAAAACACACACACACACACACACACACACACACACACACACACACACACCAAAGCCATCAGCCAGGATTGATATAGAATGGGTAGTTTGATATCAAAGAGCTACCATGGATTAAAAATCCCAGATAACAGAAGGTGTGGGTTTAACTCCATGTATATTTTAAGTAATGCACATACACATATATAACATAGATTTGTAGTTTTCAATGTATAACCTTTCCATTCACCAAAAAATGTGAATAGTGTGATAATCTATGATTAACATCTTCTTATAATTCCCTTTTAGTTGTAAATTTCCACTAATATATTTTACCAGATTATTATTTAAGCAGCAATTGATTTTTCCCTTTTATTCCCAAATCCAGCTGTATACTTTCATTTTTATACTTACAACAAATGTTTTACCAGTAAAATGAATAAATATTATTTAAAAATCTAGAAAACAATTTGATCAACCAAGACAGAGTTTGATGCTTTGTTTGCAGGACTAGAGTTACAGTACAAAGTTCTCTGTTATTCAAATATATTATATTTAATCACTCACTTTTTGCTACTGGTTTCAGTGATAATGACTTTGACTATCTTCCTAACCCCTTTACTCCTTTCCAACCTATGTTTGATCTCTATGAGAATTCCTGAAGGTGCCATTCCGAGCTGTCAGCATCCTTTTGGAAACTTTCTTCCAGGTAGCCTTTTCCATTCCCTGGCTAGAGTGAAATCTATTTATCAAAAACTCCAAACTTAAACTGTAGTCCAGTTGCCTTCTGTGAGCTTCAGACTCATACTTCCTTAACTTCCTATCTGAAATATCCACTCTGACATCTAAAAGGTGAAAAAGAAAAAGAAAAGAAAAAAAAATACAGGAAAAAAAGAAATAGAAAGGTGAAAGGCAAACAAACATAATAAAACCCATTGCAAACTGACCACTTCATCTTCTCGGGTAAATCTCTTTCTGGTCTTTACCATTGTCAGTAAGTGGCATCACTATGTAACCAGTCACTTCACTTGGATATCTGGAAGTCACTGCTGATATTTTTCTCTCCTTTGCTACTATCATAATCCATTGCCAAGTTCAGTCAAACGAATTCCACAATTTGGCTCCTACTGCTATCTTTGCAAACCACCATGGTCTCCCACCCAGGCTGCCGCAATCGTGTCCTCTCTCCCCACTTCTACTCTTGCTTTGGTTCAACCCACCTGTTCACTGACGCATCTTTTAAAAAGCATCATGCATTGATCTGTGAGATTGGAAGTCATTGTCAATAATATGTCCCTTATGAGAGAATAAGGCAAAAGTAATTCTTTTGGAGATGAAACACTGAAGAAAATGAACTTAATCAGAAGATCGTAATCAGGGAGCCCTGCACTAGAGAAGTAGTCTCCTAGTCTAGTGAATTCTTAAACCAGGAGGGCCTTGTGCTATTCCTGCCACCAAAGACTGTGTTCTCAATTTCAGGAGCCAAAATACTTTATATCCCTCCATTATAAATTTATTTTCTTGTTTAATGTATAAAGTACACCATGAAGTAAATATATACCTAGAGAGTTAAGGAACAAAATTAACACCGAAATAATAAAAGTGGAATTAAAGAAAATGAAAAGTGAAAAACACAGTTAAAGTAAGTAATAAAAGTTTTAGTACACTGAGGATCGTCTGGGTGGCTCAGATGGTTGAGTGTCTGGCCTCGGCTCAGGTTGTGATCTCACAGTTCTTGGGTTCAAGCCCTGTGTCAGGCTCTGTGCCGACAGCTCAGAGCCTGGAGCTTGCTTTGGGTTGTGTCTCCCTCTTTCTGTGCCCCTCCCTGGCTCGTGCTCTTTCTCTCTCTCTCTCTCTCAAAAATAAATAAACATTAACCTTTTTTTAAATAAAAAAAGTACATTGAAAAGTATTAATAAGATATAGATAAAGGTGTTAAAAGAAAACTTACAAAAAGAGAAAGAAGGTATGGCCACTTAACAAAAGTTATTTTAATAATACTATTAAAGAGAGTGAAACTCAATGCACAGTCTGTCAACCTCAGCACCATGGACATTTTAGGCTGGATATTTCTATATAGTTACGGGCTAGAGGGGAGAGATTTGACCTGAAGGTTGTAGATCTTTTGGTAACATCCCTGGCTTTTACCCATTATGCCAGTATCAATCCTCCCCTAGGTGGCGACAACTGAAATTATTTTCAAACATGGCCAAATGTCTCAATGACAGCAAGATCATGCCCCCTCTCCCCCTTCCCACTGAGAACCCCTGGCTTCATGTGATTTCATGGGAAGGGAAGAGGACTTTGTATACAAATAACCATCCTTTTTTAATGTTTATTTATTTATTTTGAGAGAGAGAGAGAGAGAGAGAGAGAGAGAGAGAGAGAGAGAAAGTAAGCAGTGGAGGTGCAGAGATAGAGGGAGACAGAGAATCCCAAGCAGGCTCCACCCTGTCAGCATGAAGCCCCATTCGGGGCTTGAACTCACCAATCATGAGGTCATGACCTGAGCCGAAATCAAGAGTCAGACGTTTAATCAGCTGAGCCACCCATGTGCCATCTTTAAGTCTTAGCTTAACCGTGGAATCTTGGATAAGTCACTTCACCAACATACACCTAAAATGCTCCTCAGAAAAACAGAGATGTGTACATCACCTCCTTCACAGATCACGCTATTCAAATGCTTTCAAGAAAATAATAATATAGCAGAGAAAGAAAAATCAAAACCATGGAATGGAAGACTATAAAAAGGGATGGAAAGGTCAAATGTAATAGCTAGACTGCAGTTTCAAGTTTTTTACCCTGATCTTGCAGCATTCAGAGTGAAAGGAAAAATGATTACTTACAAAGTCTCTCCCCAGACAGGAGACCGAAAACCAGCACCTCATTCCCCTTAGAAGCACGAGTTCTCTTAGCACTTCCTCTGAGACATTCCTGACTTCATACAGATGACAAGGAAGGACATAGAGGAACAGCCCATACACTTTAATAGCAGGTGTACTTGTGATTTTTCTACAGTCGTCTAGATGCAGTGTTTTCCCACAAGAGCTCCGGGAATAACATTAAAACATAATCCAGCGAGGGCAACTCTGTGGCCAACTCAGGAGCTGAAGTGCAGCTTAATCTCTGGCTATGAGTTAGAGGATCAAGATCAGTGGTCTGTCTGCCTTGTACAGCCTTCAAGATTCTTTTTAAAAAAAATTTTTTTTTCAACGTTTATTTATTTTTGGGACAGAGAGAGACAGAGCATGAACGGGGGAGGGGCAGAGAGAGAGGGAGACACAGAATCGGAAACAGGCTCCAGGCTCTGAGCCATCAGCCCAGAGCCCGACGCGGGGCTCGAACTCACGGACCGTGAGATCGTGACCTGACAGCCTTCAAGATTCTTAACAAGTATTTCTTCTTTCACTGGCTTTTTATAAGAGCTTGATATCAATGATTTTGAGATTATTTTTGTGAATTAAGGCTTATTATAAAAATAAACTGCATAACAGGGAAATTATTATTTTTTTTTTTTTTACCCTTTCCCACCCAATTATGAGCCTTTGCCATCCAAAACACAAGACCTTTTCTGTAATTGGGGCAGGGTAACTATGCGTCTGGGCTCAGCCATGGGAACTGCGCATTTAGTAGGTAGGAAAGGTGGTGACCACAGTCTAATCCAGTGATCCAGACTACTACCTTGAAAAGTTATTTGATAAATTTCTTTAATTCTATATTACCATTACTGTATTTGTGAATTTTGCCAATTTTATCTTTCTTCAGTATTCTCTTAGAATACAATCGTATTTTTAATTACTGTATTTCTCTAATACTTAATCTTTCTAAGCTAATCTTTTTATATCAGTAAAACAAAGCCGAAGAGAGATTTCTGTGTGTTGAGTTTAAAAACAATGAGCCCATTGTTCAATGACCCCCCCTCCACAATAAAGACTAAAGCGCAAATTCACTGAAAGGCAGGAAATATTTCTTTTATTTTCTTGTTTTATTTGGTAATTAATTCCCTATTAACACTGTTTATGAAATCATTAAAATAATATTGTCCACCAGGCCATTAGTGCTAATGTCTAGTAAACACCTGAGGCATGACTGGTTAACAGCTGAGCTCCCTCACTGCTAATATAAGATAGCCTTTTCTTCCTCTCCAAACCATCAATTAATAAACAGAAAATAGTCTTTCTTCAATATAAAGAGTCTCAAAGGCCCCTGAATAGACCAGTTAATTTAAAGACCATGTGTCTGTGAAGATCTACAAATGAAGCAAAAGGATTGGCCAGAAAACGGGGCAACCCCAGAGAATTTCCTCCAAGTGTAGTGCTTTGTACATAACTGAGGCTCGCTAAATATTAAATAAAGGAGAAGGCTATCATGAGGTAGTTTGGCTATCAGCCAGGGGGAAATGTATTCATAATTAGGAAGTCAGTAACCACGTGCCTAAGGGGATTGACAGAAGTTATTTAATTATTTCAGAATAAAAAGCACATTGCTATGTATTCCTTGCAGAGCCATAAAATTATTATCTTTTGTTCTTTTAAATACTTGAGCAACACTGGTATGGCATAACTCTTAAATTTTCCAGATTAATTATTCATTTCTGATGCACGTGCAATTCCTATTTGTTATCTGGTTATCTGATTACTTATGTAATTTCACATGCAATTTAAGATGCTGGTCAGAAATCCCGGTGGCAAATTTTGGCAAAAGAAGATGAAAAAGTTGAAAGATAAAGATCTTCCAACATTTGGGTTCCTCTTTTTATATAAAGGCTGATGTGGCTGGCTTGGCACCTTGTTAAGCAAATCAGTGCTAATTGCTAACACTTTAGCAAATTAAAGAGGCGTAAGAGGGCAGTGGACAGTCTGGCAGAAAGGCAATAGTTCTGGAAATGCCGACTGAAACCTCACAGGTCCAACTTAGTCCAGTCATAATGAGAGGCATCTCCTGGGAAGATGCCTGCCAGTAAAGAAGGCAATTCTGTGAGCACTTTTCAAGAAAGGAAATAAAATACTTCCAAGAAATTTGGGAGTGTGTGTCTTTTCATATGAGGCTCAATCAATTATATTGCCACAAAAGGAAGTTTGAGAAGCAGCTAAACTAACACGAGGATTGCCCTGCACCCACTGGTTTATGAAGACAAATGAGAGATGCCTACATAGGGTAGAAAAGATAATACAAGAATGAATTCAAAGTGGGGAAATAATCATGAGCGCTCTAAAATCACATTAGAAGGTCCAAGATAAGAATTAATCATTCGATGTTCCTTTTGCCAATCAACCCCAGTTTCACATAAGAGAAATGAAACAGAGAGGTCAGCACACTGCAGGCCCCTGGGATGGGGCTGGGTTCATGCAACATCCACACATGAGAACACACATTAGTCAGTGGATAGGACGTGCTTTATGCTCAACTCGGTAAATGATTCTCAGACGTGTGTGCGGTGCAGAAAGGACAGGCAAGCTCTGTGGATACTGGTTTCAGGAAGCAGTTGGAAATGCAGGTATGAAGTTTTGGAGAAAGATTGGGGCTAGAAAGGAGATTTTAGGTCTTCTACATAGCAATTTTCTACACCCAACTAGATGGATAAAACTTCCATGAAAGAGGGGTATGCCAACGACCATTATAGCATCCAGAGCAAGAAGAGAAGAGGAGCACCTTATGGGGACAGTATTTCCAGAGGACAGTCAGGAAAGAGCAGTGCAGGGCACACGAAGGACGGAGATGGTGACGCTATCGAGTCTGGCAAAGAAGGAGGAAAGATGGGAATGCGAAAGTCCATGGCTGAGCTGATGGAGAGTTCCTGTGGACCCTGACGGGAGATAATTCAGCTGAGCTCTCAGAATCAGAGTAAGACAGTGTGGGAGGAGAATTGGAGGTAATCACTGAGTTTCTTGGACTTCCTAACTGACAGTCCTGGAAGACTGCCTGCGTGTGTGTGTGTGTGTGTGTGTGTGTGTGTGTGTGCGCGTGCGCGCATGCGTTAAATTGATCAGGAGAAGGAGACCTACAAAACGGTGCATTAACATTTTTTTCAAGAAAGATCTTAAACCCGAACAAAACACAAACAAAACCAAAATAGTTATTTCTTGTTCTCACATCGTTTAGGGAGTCTCCTCTGCATAACACTCTAAAAGGTACCCATTCACTAAGGCCATGATGTAAACGTTATTACCTAGAGTTTTGTAAAGTGGCTGCCCTGATTATTCTATAAAAAATATATCAAAAACGCAGAAAATGCATTAAAGTAATAAAGAACAGTAACATACGTATATAAACTTGCATGCATGGACCACTTTATCATTTCACTAAATTGTTATGAAAATGCAGTTACAAATTAGCATTAGGGTACTGTACTGAGTGGCACTCTTATGCTTTTTCAGAATTACAAACAACTATGCCAGAACCAGAACCATGAAAGGCTAAATAGGTCCCTTACTTTACTATAGCTCCATTCAGATTTGTTTTCCAAAACCAAATTTGCAAATGAATATAATACATAAACAGCAAAGCACATAAACAAAAACATGAGGATTAGAAAATCTGACTAAGGGGCGCCTGGGTGGCGCAGTCGGTTAAGCATCCGACTTCAGCCAGGTCACGATCTCGCGGTCCGTGAGTTCGAGCCCCGCATCAGGCTCTGGGCTGATGGCTCAGAGCCTGGAGCCTGTTTCCGATTCTGTGTCTCCCTCTCTCTCTGCCCCTCCCCCGTTCATGCTCTGTCTCTCTCTGTCCCAAAAATAAATAAACGTTGAAAAAAAAAATTAAAAAAAAAAAAATCTGACTAAAGCTCTATTTTTATTATGTTTATTTCACATTTCAACCTCTTTGTAAGAGTAAATAATACATAATAAAGTTCAGTTTGGCATTTTTACTTTGTAAGAATGGAAAGTAATAACCAACCTAAGACATAGTACTTACTATCTGCTCAAGGTCAGTATTGCTCACATGTGGCTGTTTATTCGAATTACTCAGGGGTTTTAAAAACAGTAGGTTCTATCCCCAGAGATACCAACTGAATTGGTGTGAGACGGGACCTGGGCATCAGTATTGTTAAAAGCTCCCTGGAACTACTTTAATGTGTAGCCAAGTTCAAGAACCACTGTTCTAGGCCAAAATATCATCTGGTAGCCAGTTTCTTTTATGAAAAAGATTAAGTTTGTTCAAAAGATTTGGCAAAGGGCATTCTGATAAGAGGCTTAAATTGAAATATGAAGGTAGAAAGCAAACTTGGGGACACACTGGATAATCCCTGGAGCCCCACACAACACTGGAACAAGTACCTAAACCCAAATCGTACATTCCAAGTGCGAATTTTTTGTTATTGCTGATTTTTAAAAATAATATTAAAAACATTTTCTACCGTACCGAGCCTGCAGGGACATCAAAAGCCAGGAGACAGAGTCCCCTATGTGATTGAGGTTTTCCAAATGAGGACTGTAACTAAGTCACCAGGCATCAATCAGAACATAAACTCCTCTGCTCAGATCCAGAAACTTGATTTGACACACTCCTTTGGGGTGATCAGCACAATAAAAAATACAACAGGATCATCTGTGAGCCAGTGTGTCAATTTATTTTCAACCAAAAGTAGCTATCTGCATAGTCGCTCTCTATTTTGAGGCATATCCAGTTTGGAAACCAACTTGCATATGAAAAGGGGCTTGGTGAACAGGTGATTGGAATGAAGATATTCTCTGTAGAAGGGCCATGAGTATCTGGTAACCTACAGAAAGTCACTTTCCACTCTAGGATCATTTAGACCAAAGAAGACTTTCTTTCCTCCAGTCATGCAGAATCAGAGAATCATCTGCTTCAATATCGTTAGAGTCGTTCCTGTTCCTAGACTCTATGCTGACAGCTATAGTGTGTATTACAAAAATGTTCAGTCTTATTCAAGTTAGCTACCTTAACCTCACTCCAATCCTTGGGGTAACAACTTCCACACAGACTGCCTTGGCTGTCTTCAATATACCTTTCAAGCTCTTTGGCACAGTGACTAAGAGCTTGTGCTCGGCAATCTCATTGCCTGGGTTTAAATTCTGATGCCACCACTCACCAGTTTGATTAATTGCCTTCCCTAACCTTCAGTTGTCTCATCTATAAAATGCAAACAATAATGATACCAATCCCATATATCACTCATAGGGACTAAATAAAGCATTCATTGCAAATAACATAGTGTTTGGCATTGGCAGTAAAACTATTCATTATAATTATTAATTATTTTGCCAAATCATCACCGGCAACATATTTTGTTCCGCTCCTACCACATGTTACTTAATTAGAAGAGCGAGGATAGGACATTTTAGAAGGGAAAATGGGTGAGGGGCAGAAGCATCTATGAAAGGCAGCCCCTATCAGCCAAAAGAACCACTTCCTTACAGGTCCAGATACTTCTAAGATTAAAAAAAAAAGACCTGTTTGTGGCTCACGATATTTTTCTATTGAATAATCAGCTCGCTTTTTGTTTCAGTGTCAAATAACTGGTGGTGTTATTATTTCTAGTAATTATTAAAAGAATTTCAAAGCATATAATCCAAAAAGAACTTTTTAAAAAAAAAATAGAGATATCTAAAATAGTCACCAACTGGAACATACATAAAAATAATATAATGACAAAAATCAGCATAAATAATCACAGATCACAAATGATCTGTGTGAGGTGCATATTAAGAAATAAATAATATTAGATAAATGAAGCTGTAAAATAACTTTAATTTTGTGATGCAGTAACCACTGGAAGAGATTGTTGGACAGAAATACACCTGACAAAAAGAAAAGAAAATCAGCCTACCAACAAAGGGGAAGGTTCAACATCGTTTTGATCAGAGTTGTCATTAGTGAAAGATTAATAACCTTAAAGATTAATAACACCTAAAAGTGAAGAATTTTCTTTTATCTTCTTTTGCCTTCCTATCCTTTAATGTAGGTGTTAATGAGTACTGAAATGGACAAAAGGCAAGAAAAGGTGTAAGTAAAAGGGGCAAATTGAATCTTCATTCTTGAATAATCCAACCTGGTCTTCACCACCTTCCCCACTTGAGCACCCCAGAGAATAGATGTTCTGTGACAGGAATTTTCCGTGGCTATTTCTGCACAGAAGTAAACATTCACAGAATAAGAAAAATGTCACTTAGGCATTTTATAAGATGATCTCTAGAAAAGTCCACATTCTTATGTGTCATATCTTGTGAGAGAAGAAAAAAAACCTGCTCTTCCTGGTAAAATGAGCACCACTTTGTAGAGAATCCATATCTGTCCTTCTCTTCCTAACTACCCTCCCACCGTCAGTTTTCAGAAGAGAAAGCTTCTCATCAAGAACTAAAGAGGGCTTTTATTTTTCTCCCATCACGGTTTAACCCAAATATCTCAATGCAAACATCTGTTGTTGAAGCTTGGCAAATTGCTGTGTTTGCTGAGAGAAGCCCACCACTAGCACCATTGTGTGAGCAGGTCCCCTAGGATGCTTACCGGGTGTGAGATGGAGATACTATGAACAAAGAGGGCACAAACACAGGCCAGTCACAGTAGCCGTGACATGGCTTAGCAGCAGATTATTTTCTGATTCACCGAAGACTGAATAACAGGGTCTGGTTTGTCGAACTATACATCTGATATCTCTGGGGTCGGTACTTCGGTAGGCGTGTGTGGCGTGGCCATTCAAGATCTCAGTGTTGCTCTGGTCCTCTTGGCATCTGAGTCAGTCCCGCCAGGCAGGTCAGTCCCGCAAGGCAGGTTCCCTGAGCCTTGCCTGGGGCTGCCTGTCTGAGACTTTCTGAAATGCAGGAGAGGCTCTGGGCCCCATCTGTCTGCTGCTCCAGCTATGGCACTGACTTCTTGTCCCCTGGATATACGTTACAGTATCATTTTAACTGCTCCTTATATCCTATGTGTCATCTCCACAAATGTACAAGACTTAATGTTTCCTTTAGCCACCTCGCTGTCTGAAAACAAATTTTGTGTCTTCTAGGCCTCCACGATACCTTGATTGCATTCTATGGTAATGAGAATCACTGGGTGGAGATAATATCTTCGGTCATCTGAATGGCCCATTTTGTGCCGGGAACACAATATCAGTATCTCAGCAGCCACATCCTTCCTGTGCGATGTGATGGCCACTGTGACTGGACTAGCTGTCTAGCTAGTGACCAGCTTGAGTGCCTGTAATCCGGGGCCCAGAGACCCCAATGATGCTAGTCTTGCAATTATCCCATCAGAATCCACTGATGGGCACTTTGTAGGGCTTGTTTGTTTCACTCTGTGGTTTCAGGTAGGGAGGGAATAGATTTCCCGGTAAAATGTCACTAAGAATACCGAGATTGGGAATAACAGTATAGAAAAACCAACAGGATAGAAAAGCCAAAGCTCAGGGGTCTGGCAATGTGGGTCTGAGTCTACTCTTGTAGTTTGTGACCATAGATAACTACATACCTCACTGGCCTCCGTTTCCTCATTCGTGAAGTGGAGACAGTAGCTGTCTACTTCATGGAGCTGCTGTGAAGGTTGACTGAGGTCAGGAATGTAGGGGGTTTCATCAGTCCCTAAACCTACAGTGGATGCTGGGTAATGTTAGTAGTAGATGTGAGCAACTTTTATCAATACCCCCTGTCGCTTTACTACGACCTTTGTATTCCTCACCTTCTTGCAAAAAAAAGTGAAGTGATAAGCCGGGGTTTTTTGTTGTTGTCGTTCATTTTTTATTTTATCAAAAACATCTTTTGGCTATCATGTTTAGCTATGATAATGCTATCAAATACTCTCAAGGGAATCAATGCCTACTACAACAAACAAACAAACAACCCCCCAATAAACAAATTTAAAAAAAGCCCTCTGTTTTGTTCATTTGGGTGTCACTAGCAGAAATAAATTAATAAATATAAATGAACAAAAAATAAATTATGTTAAGCATTATCAATCCCAAATTGCATCCTTTAAAGCTACACCATATTAGCTGGGGTGACATGTACACTAAAAATCTTTGCAAATCATAATGTTTAAATTAAGACATCAGAAGATATACTGAAAATACTCAGATGGAATTTCACTGCCCTCAGTAGAGCCAGAAATTCATTTTGTTACCATTTTCAATAACATAACATAAAAATTGAAATATTTATAAGTAATCTTAATCAAACTAAAGACCAAGTGTAATTTAAAAACCCATGTTTATGGCTAATCCCATTCATTCCCTCCTCCCAAAAAAGAAGATAAAAAGAACAAAACAACATGCTTCAAATATCTTAAACTTCTTAAATCTCACAGTCCTGGTTGACCTGTATCACGCAACACATTTCCCAGGGACCAGCGAGGCACCCTAACTACGAATGGTAAAGACATGACGTGTTTGTACCTAGTCAAGGTTGAGGCTCCCTGGAGACTAAGGCATCCTGAAAGGAAGAGATGTTAGACATGTAAAAGTTTGTTTATATCTGTGTAGTTATTATTGCTGTTTTCAAAATTTTCTTGTCTCTCCATCTTCCTAGCCCCTAGTAAATGCAGGAGCCATGTGGCTCCTCCTGTCCAATGAGTTTTAGCTATATGGGAGTGCCTTATAAGGCCAATATATTTAACTGTCAATGCAAGAACCTGTAGGGATTTCTCTTAGGATCTATGATGGTTGTGACTACTGCTCTTTGAGCCTGGGTCCCTGGATGTCAGTACAGAGCAGATCCACGCTGCTGACCAGCAGGGGGCAAATGGGAGTGAAAGAAAAGCCTTTATTTAAATCATCAAAGATTGGAGAGATCCGGGAGATTGTGTTCAGGTGCATGCACCCATGCTGTCTCTCCATCTCTCTCTCTCTCTCTCTCTCTCTCTCTCTCTCTCTCTGCCCCCTCCCCCCTTCTCTCTCTCTCTCTCTCTCCCTCTCCATCCCTCCCCCTCTCTTTTTCCACCCCACTCCCTATCTCTGCCCCTCTATGTCTCTCTCTCTCTCTCTGTCTCTCTCTCTCTCTCTCTCTCTCTCTCTTCTTCTCCTATGTTTTAACTGGGACTTTTACAGGACAATACCCTCTTCCCATCACTCATCCCCACCACCCTTCACGATGGACTGCTACCAAGGCAAAAAATAAGTCTGCCTCTGGAACACAGTCTTGAGAAATCTATCAGAGAAGCTACAGAGGTACAAAGAATTTGACAGCCTGATCCAAAATCCAGGGCTGGCCAAGAAAGAAATGCCAGAAAGAGAATCACTAGGTCAGGGCAAACAGGGAAACAGGGAACACAGTAAAACTGCACTTAAGGAGAGAAAATATCCAGAACATATTTTATTCAAAAGCCTGTTAGCTTTAAAAATTATAAAGTAAGCAACAAATTGTTAAATAAAATATGTTCTATCTTCCTACCTTGACAAATATGCATTCATATGGACAAAATGTATACAGCTATGTTTTCTGTTTGAGGAAAATTGGGAAAAATATCAAAGTCAAATGCATGTATTCTGTACATTTCTCGGTTGTATTGATGGGCTGGCTGTTTGGATGAGTAATAAAGTAAAGACAGATAATTCATAAGCAACTATACATTTATTTCATGAACTTTGTTTTTATTGATTTCAATCTACAAAATCACTCTTTTTCCTGTTATAATCAGAGTTTTCACATAATTTGTATTATACTGAGAATAATGATCTGTTCTATACTAGAATAACGATCTAGGAAAGGGTTCAATTAACTCTGACCCATGACACTTGTTTTTTACTCAGCCAAACCTAACCTTTTTTTTTTTTTCATTTTAAATGATTGAAAAGAATTAAAAGAAGAATATTTCACGATACATGAGAATTATATGATATTCAAATTTCAGTGTCCATAGTTAAGTTTTATTGGAACCAGAGAAGCCTACTCATATACGTATCAACTGTGGCTATTTTCCTACTAAGACAGCAGAATTGAATAGTTGGGACTGAAGAAGGCATGGCCCACAAGTCTCTAATAGCTACTCTCTTTACAAAGGAGAAGTTTGCTAACCCTGATCGAAAGGATCAAAAATTAGAATGTAGGGGTGCCTGGGTAGCTCAGTGGGTTATGCGCCCGACTCAATTGCGGCTCAGGTCATCATGAGTTCGAGCCCCTCATCAGGCTCTGTGCTGACAGTACAGAGCCTGCTTGGGATTTTCTGTCACCCTCTATGCCCCTCCCCTGCATGCATGCTCTCTCTCTGTCTCAAAAATAAACATTAAAAAAAAATTAGAATGTAACAATATGCAAATATAAAAGTATTTATTATTTAGAAAACTATAAATAATACTATTTAAAAATGAATAATCATTTTATATCTTCAAAATATTTTCCTTTTTATGTTTATTTATTTATTTTGAGAGAGAGAGAGACAGAGAGAGACACCGTGAGTGGGGGAGGGGCAGAGGGAGAGGGAGAGAGAGAATCCCAAGTTGGATCCATGCAGTCAGCCTGAAGCCCGACCTGGGGCTGGATCGCATGAATCAGGAGATCAAAATCAAGAGTCAGACGCTTAACCCACTGAGCCACCCAGGCACCCCAAAATATTTTCTTAAATCATCTATTGAAATCAAATGACAAAACACAAATTACATTAACAGAAATCAAAATCTAATAAAAAATTTTAAGTGGCTGAAATGTTATCCATTCTTTTAAATGTAATTAAATTATATTAAATATTTCCATTAAAATGAAACCATCTTCATTAAAAGCAACTCCAGTATTTAATATCCATTTAGTTGCCAAGGTAAATAATCAGTAACATGTTTTCATCACATCATGTCTGGACTGCACAAGAGTAATATGTAACGTTCTGGGTTTCCAACCAGCATCGGCAGCCACATTCAATTGTTTAATTAATATGATTCTTCCCTAATCATCTGTGCCTCCAAAACAAATTAGAGCACAAAAATAAGCAAGTAATTGGACTTGAAAACAGTCCCAGATTACAGACAAATCTATTGTATCCCACTATCAAAGAGAGATGATTTGAGAAGTTAAATTTTTCTTTCTTCTGACCTAAACACATCACCATACGAACTCCTCCCTTGCTCTGAATCAGTGTTTCCTTCAAAAGATGTTTTCTACGGTTGGCAGTTGTGCATGCCATAGACCTTCATGATAATCCTACTAAGTCGCCTTTTTTTTTTTTTTTTTCTTTTAATGTTTAGTTCGTTTTGAGAGAGAGACACAGAGCGTGAGCCAGGGAGGGGCAGAGAGAAGGAGACACAGAATCCGAAGCAGGCTCCAGGCTCTGAGCTGTCAGTACAGAGTCTGAAGCAGGGCTCAAACTCATGAACTGCAAGATCATGACCTGAGCCGAAGTCAGATGCTTAACCAACTGAGTCACCCAGATGCCCCTAAGTCACCTTTTCTAAGGATAGAGGACAACCCGGAGCCTGAACAGTGTCAGTAATGAGAGTAGGGGTTAGGAATAGATTAAGTGAGAAAGAGATCCCTATGTTCTACAGTAAGTTTGTCCTTGCTGTTTGTGGCTTATGGGGCAGAGCTCTGTCTGCTTGAGTCCAAAGGTGTTAGAGTTGCTCCGATCTGATTAGGGCCAAAGGGAATCCATATCCGGGACCCAGGCCTCAACCTCTCCAAAGTATAAGGATATCCATGTGTGTCCTAAACACTTCCAATCTGACTTAACGCTAGATTTTGGGAAGCTTTAATGTGGCTCATTGGCAGTCATGGCTTTTCTTTTGAGTTTGGTGTGAGTACAGTCAGTACTCTCCAATGGTGTGAGTATGATACAGCTTCCCACGGAAAAGGGCTTTATACTTTTAGCAGGTAGGAATATAACACTCCATTAATCCCAGTGTCCCCAGTTGTTTGACATCTGACATTCTGTAAAACTTCATTAAAAAAAAAAAAAAAAAGGTCCCTCAAATGTAGACTGTCTTGCAACAAAGGATATTTTGCAATACTTGCACTATTAAAAACAAAAACAAAAACAAACGAAAGAAGGAAGAAAAGATAGATGTCACAGGCTGAATTGTGTCCTCCCTGTCAAATTTACATGTTGAAGTCTGAACCCCCCAGTGCCCTATAATCTGACTATGATCATGTATGATCATGTACGGAGATAGGGACTTGGCAGAGAGAATTAAAATGTGTTTAAGCTAGGCTCTAATCCAATATGATCAGAATCCTTATAAGAACAGGGAATTTGAACATGGAAACATACAAAGGGAAGATGATATGAAGACACAGGGAGGAGACAGCCATCTACAAGTCAAGGAGAGAGGTCTGGAACTGAGTCTGTCTCATAGCTCTCAGAAGGAACCAACTCCAACAACACCTCGATCTTGGACTCCTAGCCTCCAGAACTATAAAAAATAATAATAATAAGTTTGTGTTGTTTAACCCACTTATTTGTGGTTCTCTGTTACTACTAACACAATAGAATAGTAGAGGAGCAAGTCCACAGGAATATAATCATACACCCTTTGTCCCACAGAGCACACCAGTCCAGGCACGTGCCACTGGGAGGATGGAAAATTAAGAGACTTGTCCCTTCCATTAGAGACTTCCTCTTGTTAATGTGTCCTCTCTCCTATAAAGCCTATTTCTTATCCCAACCAAGCATTGATGCCTTGAAATTTATCCTAGTGTTCAGGAAATTGTAATCCAGGAGAGACCAATCTAGCATGAAAGTCATTATCTTTTAGATGTGTAAGTATTCAGTCTTCAGAGCAAACCTTCATAAAACCAGCAGTGTAAGACAACACGTAGTTAGGCTCACAAATTTTGTGGATCAGGAATTGGGACCAAGCACAATGGCAATGGCCTGTGTCTGCTGGATGATACCTCAGGCCTGAGCTGGGAAGAATCAAAAGATGCGGGAATGACCTGCAAAGGAAGGTTCGGTGCTCCAACTGGGAAACAGAAAATGATATGGTAGAATTTTGGCTTGAAGCCAGAAAGCATGAGCTTGACTCCAAATTCACAACTTGTTTGTTGTGTAACCTGTAGTTCATATAATCTGTATGAGCTTTATTTCTTTACTTTGAAAATGAATATGCTAGCGCATAGCTTTCAGTAATATTCATAAGAATTAAAGATTATACACAAAATTCCCTAATAGGGCATCTGATAAAGAGTAAATTTTTGCTGTAACAATTTGTTGAGGTGTAACTGACATACCATAAATGGCATATGTTGAAATATATAATTTGATAGGTTTCATCAATGTGTATACCCTATAAGCTATACCTCGATTATGTTAATGAACATATCCATCATGCAGAAAGGATTCTTGTGTCCTTTTGTATTTCCTTCCTCCCACCTCTCCCCAAAGGTCACACCAAACTGTCTCAGGGCAGCCACTGATCTGCTCGCTGACATGATAGAGTTTTACATGTTTGGAATCATTCAGTGCACACTCTTTTTTTCTGGATTCTTTTATTTTTTGCTTAAAATAATTATTTTTGGACACATCTATATGGCTTCTTAATTATAATTTGTTTATTCTTTCACCTGTTGACAGACATTTGGGCTGTTTCTAGTTTTAGTGGGGCTATAAAAAATAAGGAACTATGAACATTTTGTACAAGGTGACAAAATTGCTTGAAAACCTTGTCAAAAGTTTTGGACATCATTTTAAAAACAATGGCAAGTCATTTAAACTTCTGAGACAAGGTGTTAACTTTTTTACATTTTACATGTTCATTCAAATCTGAATAATGACTGATTTAAATGCTATTGATTTACTTATCATATTGTTTGGCTATTTTAGAACAGTCCTCACAAAACTGTCTTGCTTTCAGGGTTCTAAATGATTGAACTTCCAGCGATAACCATTTCTCAATTTATCTAATTTTAACAACAAATAACATCAAGATTTACAGACCTCAAAATAATATTTTGTGAAGTTTTGCAGGAATTCAAGGATAATAGCTACAATCTGTAGTATAAATAAGCATCTATCTTCTTTCTTGAAAGTGTTTTGAGAATGTGCTTCCTATTACTTTTAGCTGGGCATGTCACACGGGCTAAGAGAAATTTGAATTAAGTTCTGCTGTTGTATTTTTTCTTTATAGGTTAAAAATAATATTCTATTGGATTCTGCCTTTTCTTAGGATACAGGAAAAATTAAATCTACTAAATTAATTGTATTGCTATATTTTCAGAATATAGCTCATATGCTATGCCTTTTAACTTTATCATGATATGCCATTGTCCATATTTATTGTAACTTGCATCTAGTGTATCATAACTCATTCTTATTCTTGAAAACCTGCATTCAACACCTGAGACTGCAGAGCTAATCTGTGAACTTCTAAATGAACAAATTAATCACATCTCTAGGGTATTCAATTTACCTTTGCCCTCCCATTAATTTTCAATAGATGTAACAGTATTTTGCATCTTGTCCATCAAGACAGAAACCACCTCCCTAAGTAACTGCTCTGAACTTGAAGGTGACAGAGAAGACAGAGTGACTCCTGAATGGTAAATTTACAATAACGATATAGAAACTGGCTATGGAATAAGTTGCTATTTCTCTACAGTTTCAGCATTTTCAAAAGTTATCCTACTATATCCACAAAGACATAGCATTGGCTCAGTATTTTAGCTCATTTCATTGGGAAACTGCTGGAAAGTAACACTTGTTCACAGAAGACTTGAAGAAAATTTCAACTTTTCAGGTGAAACACATACTTCTAACTCTCAAAAATTAGTTCTAAAAAAGAATAGAACAAAAATTTACAGCTGGAATCACTAATTTTAAGTTCTTTTAAAGTTTTTAATGCTAATCCATCCCTCTTTAATATATGTACATTATGTACATTTGTTACACTGCATTTGTTTATTTCTGCATGTCTACGGCCTTGGCCCCACATCTCAATTAACACCAACTAAAAATATCCCAGAGAAAGCCAGCAAGGGGTTATTTTTACCACTTTACCCACCAAAACAATAATGCAATTCTGAACAAGAGCTAGACAGAAGTACATGCTGTGTTTTCCAATCAAAGCAACAATTAAATCCAGGCAGCAACTGATAACCAATTAAAAATAAGCATTTCTAAGAATCTTGTTTGAAACTGGAAATCTGTGAAATAGATTATCACTTAAAACATTAGTCCAGGTATAATGAGTTCATGGTGTAGGAAACTCCCTCAAGAATATCTAGGCCTTGAGAAAATCTCTTGATAGAGATAGGAAAAATAAAATAAAGAAGAAAGAAAACTAAATATCTTGATAGAGATAGGAAAAAAATAAAGATAGAAATAGGGAAAATAAAGAAAAAGAAAGAAAGAAAGAAAGAAAGAAGAAAGAGAAAGAAAGAAAAGAAAGAAAAGAAAGAAAAAGAGAAAGGAAGAGAAAGAAAGAAAGAAAGAAAGAAAGAAAGAAAGAAAGAAAGAAAGAAAAAGAAAAAGAAAGAAAGAAAGAAAGAAAGAAAGAAAGAAAGAAAGAAAGAAAGAAAGAAAAAGAAAGAAAAAAAGAGAGAGGGAGGAAGGAAAGCTATTCAACTAAGAAGAATCCACAGTGCATGAATAGACACCAAGTGAAGCCACTGGTAAAGTTGGATCTGACAGTAATTGATTTAAGAAATGTATTCTCAATGCCTGTGGGGAATAAGTTTAGAAATTCCCTGAGCTTGCACCAATGGGTTAACCAGGCATAAAGAATTAGAAAGCTATAGGATGTACACACCCAAATTTGGGTAAACAAGATTAGGTAAATGAGATTAGGTATGGGGCAAAGGCCCCCAGTATAGGACAAAGGTATAGGAATAGGAAATCTCAGGATGAAAACATCCAAGATGAGGTAAACAAGATTAGGTATTCAGGGAAGAAATGCTCCCCAACTTAGTACAATAGCAGAAAGCTGCTTTCACAGGAAGGAAGGACCAAAATAAGTAAACAGGTAAATAGGACTTTAGACCACAGCAGGGCAAAGTTGTCCAGAGGGGAACTAATTAGCAAAATAAAGGTGCCTTGTTGACCCTGAGGTAGCATGCTCTGTCTTTCTTGTCCCTGAGACCAGTTTAGGTAAACAGAGGTGGTGCCTCACATCTGCTGTAAACAACCCTCTGCCCAGCACCAGGGTTGTGTTTTGTATTGACCCAAATCCCTAACACTGCATACCTTCAAAACCCCCTTTTCCCCATGTCCACGAGTTAATGTTCATGGTTTCATTGTCTCTTTGTGCACATCCATCACCCTTGTAAGCCTTCTGATCCTAAGAAAAATGGAGCAATGACCCTTACTTGGAGCTCTTGTCTCCTTCCAGACATTAGCCTCACTCGCATTTTAATCCTGCATCCCACTCTCTTGCTGGACAAGAAAGAACTCCAGACCCAGAGTCTACGACAAATGCCAACCATGGGCAGTGCACCAAGTTCTTCATACAGAAGTCTCAAGAACCTGACAGTCTAATTGGGAAGACCCAACACATAAGCCAAAAATTTGCCTCTGAAAAGTGCTCTTTAACCACCTGCGTCAGTACTAAGAGGGTTGCTTCTTTAAGATGCAGATCAGAGCACCAGTGCCCAGTCTAAATCTACTGAGTTTCAATATGAACCCCTCCCCAAATCCAATGTAAATATACATTTTACTTAAGTATGATAGTTGTCACAGCTGATGTGCACCGAAATCTCAGAAGTCCTCAGAAAGAGCATATGATGTAATCTGAGGAAAGTACAGAAAAAAGGCATCAGAGATCAAAGACAAATGACTCCACTAAAAGAGAATCCCTGGAATCTTTAAATCTGTAGTCGTTACATCTAGGAGGCCCCTAACAGCACCACTATTTTAGCTTCAGTGATGACAACATTTAAAGTTGAGAAAAGCTCTAAAACTGGGGTCCCTGGGTGGCTTGGTCGGTTAAGCACCTGACTTCAGCTCAGGTCATGACCTCATGGTTCATGGGTTCAAGCCCCATGTTGGGCTCTGCACTGACAGTGCGCAGCCAGCTTGGGATTCTCTCTATCCCTCCCTCTCTGCCCCTACCCGACCCCCACTTTCTCTATCTCCAAATAAATAAATAAACCTTAAAAAAAATTCTAAAGCAAGACATTTATCACCAGCTCTACATGAATTCAAGATAATAAAGTTATTTATTTCATGCACTCAGCATTCAGAGTTTTCTCAAAGAAAACAAAATATTACTAATACTCATTAATGAAAACCATTCTGTGTGAACTGTGCAAGTTTCAGAGACTTCTTTCAAAGGGGGTGAGGATATTTTTTTTTTGACTATATATCAACAAATCTCCAAATTGATCTTATTGTTAAAGGTAATATCCATACCTTGGGTTTTACTAATCCTTTTTCAAACAGGCATTTCTATCATTTTCCCCCATAGGATCCTAGAGATCTGGAAAAGGATCAAATTATTAAATTTTATAAACAAATTTCAGAATGTATTAACAGCATAGAGAAATATTTTAGCAAAGCCTTATTTGTGTTCAGTATTTATAAATGTGCCTGGAACCTGGACCAGGAATAAAACCAGCTAATACAGAAACAGTACTCTCTAGGGACTGACTCTACATATATGTTCTTAAACATGTGTTTCTTTTTATATTCATACCCCGTAACAGAAATAAGATTGGAATGGTCCTGTGTATAAAAATGTTAATTTTTGAAGGAGATGAACAGGAATCACCAAACAAGAGTTCCTTATGTAGATTAAATTCTCTACTTCCCTACTTCTAAAAACAACAACAACAACAACAACAACAACAACAACAACAAAGCACATTAAAATTGCAAAGAAACCTAACACATAAAGTAAAAGGTTGATACCATTGACATCTCAAACAATATTAACATCAGAGAATGTTTATCCCTTTAGTGGGACATTCTAGAACAGATAGGTGACCTGTGTACCTTAAAAGACAAATCCAACTTCTCTCGACAAATGGAATAGCAATGCTAAGCTTTGTCTTCAATTTATTTGAAAATAATTCATTTCTTTTCTTACAGACTGGCTCTCCAGCCTTTTTTTTTTTTTTCAACGTTTATTTATTTTTTTTGGGACAGAGAGAGACAGAGCATGAACGGGGGAGGGGCAGAGAGAGAGGGAGACACAGAATCAGAAACAGGCTCCAGGCTCTGAGCCATCAGCCCAGAGCCCGACGCGGGGCTCGAACTCCTGGACCGCGAGATCATGACCTGGCTGAAGTCGGACGCTTAACCGACTGCGCCACCCAGGCGCCCCTCTCCAGCCTTTTAAGTGAAAAGAGTTTCCCAGGCTTTCAGCCTTTCGGTTACAGATGTCATTTACCCACGTCTCCTAAGTGAACACCAATTATTCATTACGGTTCACACTGTCAGTGAAACAGTGTTGTGCCAGTAGCCGCAGGTACACAGTTCCTTGACCACCCAAAAGGTTCATGTGAAAAAATCTAGTAAACTGAGATCATTCAAGCAGAAAAGCATGTTATTGGAGACAAGATCAACAGCATGTAGAGACAAAAGCCCAGCATCTTAGAATTTTCCTTCTGTGTGATCAGGATGAGGTCCTGTAGATGATACCCCTCCCCCAAGTTCAACTCGTATTCCTCTTGAAACTATTTGGGCCAGACAAGGAAAGAAGGGGAGAAATCTTGCTTTGTGTTTTGGTGTTTTACAACTCTCGTCTCTTCCTACTGTGAAATATGTTGAAGAAATGCATTAATTCTTTGGAAGGCAAATGACATAACTTCTACTGACTGTTTTGCTATAATTTTTTTCCTACTCCAAAATAATCTTTAAACTAATGATTCAAAAAATTCAGTTTTCTTTGACCTCTAAACTTAAATAGTTCTCCCTAAGATCCAGTCCACCCAAGTCTTGCTGATACAATTTTTTTTAATGTTTATTTTTGGGAAAGAGATATAGAGAGCATGTGAGAGAGGGGGATGGGGCAGAGAGAGAGAAGGGGACAGAGGATCTGAAGCTGGCTCTTCCCTGACAGCAGTGAGCCCCACACAGGGCTCAAACTCACAAACCATGAGACCATGACCTGAGCCAAAAGCCCAACACAACTGACTGAGCCACCCCGATGCCCTGCTAATCACAAATTTAATGCTAAAAGTATTGGTTTAAAAGCTGAACACTTCTCAATCTGTGTGCATATTTACTCATTATTATTTATTATCGATCTTTGGGATTTTTCTAGATTAATAACAGGGTGAAAATAACATAATTGTCTTCATTTAGACAAACAAAATGCTACTGTTATGTTCTATATCTTATAGTTTGTTTTTCTCAAAGTGCTTCAACAAAATAATCTACATGTCCTATAATGAGAAAATGTTTCAATAAATTATGACACCTTTATAAACTAATATTACAGTCTTTAAATTTACTAATAATTTTAGTGGCATAAGTAAATGCTTATAAAATAATGTAAATATGAAGCACATCGTATTGATGTGTATTTTATTCTATATACGGAGAAAATAAAAAGGAGGTAACAGAAAAGACTACTACTGGGTGCAAAGTTGCATTTAAGATGACAAAAATATTCTACACCTAGATTGTTCGTATGGTTGTGCAACTCTATAATATACTTAAAAACCACTGAATTGCACATTTCAAAATATGGATATTATAGCATATGTGAATGATATCTCAACAAAGATGTTAAAAATGTCAGATAAGATTATTTTAAATAATTTTATTGAATTATAATTTACATTAAAATACTTATTTTAGGTATACAGTTTGATAAATTGTAGTCAATGTTTTTTTAAAGTTTATTATTTTGAGAGAGAGAGAGAATGGGGGAGGGGCAGAGAGACACAGAGACAGAGAATCACAAGCAGGCTCCATACTGTCAGTGCAGAACCCAATGTGGGGCTTGAACTCACAAAGCAGGAGATCATGACCGGAGCTGAAGTCGGATGCTTAACCGACTGAGCCACCCAGGCACCCCTTTAATAAATGTTTATATTAACAAAATTATGAAATAGAAGATTTCCTTTTGCTCAGAAGTCAATCTCTTTTTTTTTTTTTAATTTTTTTTCCAACATTTTTTATTTATTTTTGGGACAGAGAGAGACAGAGCATGAACGGGGGAGGGGCAGAGAGAGAGGGAGACACAGAATCGGAAGCAGGCTCCAGGCTCTGAGCCATCAGCCCAGAGCCTGACGCGGGGCTCGAACTCACGGACCACGAGATCGTGACCTGGCTGAAGTCGGACGCTTAACCGACTGCGCCACCCAGGCACCCCAGTCAATCTCTTTTTTAATCCTTAGCTACTGGAAAGCATTGATCAGATCTGTCACTATAGATTCGATCTTTTTTTGGAGTTTTGTAAAAATGGAATCACACAATATACATTCTTTTGCTTGGCTAAGTATCATGTTTTTGAGACTACATGCATCAGTTTTTGCTTCTATTATTGGTGATTTACATACCATTCATCTCTTGACGAGTGTTGGGGATGTTTGCAAATTTGCAATATTAGGCAATTATGAACAAAGCTACTATAAACATTCATACACATGCATGTGTGGCTATGTATTTTTATTTCTCTTGGGTATTAAAAAATGGAATTGTTGGAATACATGGTGGTTTTGTTTTTTAACCTTTTATGTAGCTGTCAAACTCTTCCCAAAGTTATTGTACCATTATAAATCTCATTAGCCATATATGAGCATTCTTTTTGAGCCACATCTTCTCCAGCCCTCAGAAAATGTCAATAGTTGCAATATTAGTCATCTAGGTAGCTGTGTAGTGATTTGTGTGTGTGTGGTTTTAATTTACATTTTCCCAGTGAATAATGAACTAGGAAAATACTATATTCTCTCTTATAATGATGAATATAATTGTCATTACAGGACATTCTTGTATTTTCATTTGTGAAGTATCTTTTTGCATGTTTTTATTGGGTTGTAGCTTATAATTAGTAGTTTAGGACTTCCTACCCAGCTGTGGGTTATCTGGTCAACAGACAGCAACTTGAGAGTATGTCTTAGATGCAGAGAGCCAGGTCATCGTCTTATAAAGTCACACTATTCTTATGGAAGTTTCTTTACAAATCTTGCTTTCCTCTCTTCCTTTCAAAGGAATTGATCCCTGACTAACATTCCAAACCCCCATCTCAGCATCTGCTACTAGAAAACCCAAACTCCACATGGTCCAAATACACTTCCTGTTTTTTTTAGTTTTTCTTGTGATTCTTTCTAATTGTTTCTTCATTTATAGCTGCATGAGTGAAAACAAAAAAAAAAAAGTGTTATGTTTCTTCATAACTGGTTCTAGTAGTTGAAAATTATAAACGATCAAGAACATTGGGTAACATGCTGGTATGCCATATCTTAACTGAAAATATGTTTTTACCCATAAATGGTAGGATTTAACCAGCTGTGAACTCTGCTTTATTACGAGTTCCAGTTTTCAAAACTTAAATAGCATAAAACTGTGATACCTTCTTTGTAATGCTTTGAAAACCTGATTCTTTTTTAGTCAAGTAATACTCAGAGAATTCCTTCATTTGCATGGATTCCTTACCCTGAAAAGTAAATCAGTCCTTAACACTAACAAAACAAAGGGGGAGGGGCAGGGAGAGCAGGAGACAGAGGATCCAAACCGGGCTCTGTGCTGACCGCAGAGAGTCTGAGGAACTGTGAGATCATGACCTGAGCATCATGAACCAAGCTGAAGACTGATGCTTAACCAACTGAGCCACCCAGGCGCTCCTGCTTTCCTTTTTGACAAAGCTCAAGCTTGAACCCAGCCTGATGCCCACACTTAGTCCCCACTTCTCTTTGTGTACTGAGAACTCAGCTTGGCAATCTAAGATCTATTTTCGAAGCATGCTTTTTTCTAACTTCCATCTCTGGATTTTGTTTTACTCTTTTCTCCTTCTTCATAATCCCTTGGCTCAATTCCTGGGCCCAATCTTGGTTCAGAGCCCTGTGCACGTGTGGCCTTCCATAGTTTGGTGGTTATGTTATACACATGAAATGGCAGTGAGCATTTATGCCAATAAAGATTATAGCCTTATTATGCCATTTGCAGTCACACAAACATGCAGAAAGCCAGATTTGAAAGAACTTAGCCAACAAAGATTGTATATAATATGTGCACTATTGGTGAATATTAATTAAGTAAATGTTCCTCTACCTCGAGCATTATTTAATCTTACTAAACTCACTTTAATTGGTACTCTAGCTCTGAGCACATCCTCTCCTTCATAATTAATGTCAGTTTCTCAATCTCAGCAAAATCCAGGCCATAAAACCACAGAGAGCAGGACAGTGAAGGTCAAAGAAGACTCCAGAGTCCACAAGGCAAAAAGAAGAATTATAAGACAAGTAACAGAATTCCAATCACTATAAACAGAAAACACTGATAAATCAAAGTCCCAAGGACTCCCAAGATGTCTAACCACAATTATACACACAAATTCATCCATACAAACACACATGTTCATACATGCACACACAAACACACATACATACATGCATTCTCTATATTTCTTTAACATGAAGGAAACAAGTTTCCTGAATTAGCTGGAGAGAAAACAGGATATTCATAGGTGTCAAGGAGAATGATAAACAGGAGAAAATGTATCTTGCATTTAAAACACACTTTTTGTTCCTTCTAGAAGCATATCCGAGAGAGAGAGAGAGAGAGAGAGAGAGGGAGGGAGAGGGAGAGAGAGACAGATACTCCTCATGCAATGACCTTTCCTAAGGGCACAAAGAGTTCTCAGCACCACCATCATTCCCCAAGTGCTGTTCTTTTGCACTAAATTACTACCTGAAATTCCCCTTTCCTTTATCGTTCCTCTGCTGAACCTCAGAGGTGAGTCCGGGTACTGCTGACATGGCAGATATAATGTAGTCAGTAAAAATGCTTCACAACAAGCCTTCTTACCATTGACCTTCATCCCTTCCTTTGGAGGGGAAGCATCTGGCAGCTTTGGATTACAATATGGGCATAGCATTGTGCACAGCCCTAGGACTTCTCTCCTTCATGTCAGAAGCTCCCCTTAGCAAAAATTAATGAAAGAGGAAATGGGGCATGAGGCCTCACTATACTGTTCCCTCTCAAATTGAGGATTTAAAGCTTTGAGTCATATTAAGCATACACATCTTAAAGAGACATTTCCTGTCATGTATCATCATTTTAGTGGAACAGATTTTCACAGGGAATACAATCTGATTAGCCAGTTAGAATACTTACTTTATGTATATGCTACAATAAGGGCTAGACGGTGTCTTAAAAGAAGAAGTGTCCTTTTTCTACTATCATTTGCATATAAACCAAGTATCCCATTTCCTTGACTTCTGATGTGTTATTAGTGAGCATATAAAGCATGCCTTTGCTGTATAAATTTCTACAATTTGATATTTTACCATTTAAAAGTTCCCCCCAATACTAGCGCCATTTGAACTCAAATTCTGAAACCTCCAGGCTCCCAAACACCCTTCTGCAAGAGCTGAGGACTCCCAGTGGAGGCCAATTAATCTGGAGACAAAATGTGTCTATGGAACCAGAAAGGATTTCAGCTACTGCTGAAGCCTAGAAACTGGTAGGAGACAATGTAAGGTGATCAAACATACATTTTGTTAAAAGGAGGGCTTAAAATCTGTTTTGGTGATTACCTCTGCCAGAAGCATCATTTCGCTTACCAAATTCACTTGAATTAGTTTTTAATTGAACTGTTCAATGTCAGAAGGCAATTCTTTATGGGTCTTCTGCCTTGCTGCCAGTCCTCCAAGCCAGGCACTGGCTGCTCTTTGTTCCAGACTATCTTTACAAAGTTATTTATATTACAAACAGCCGTTGGAAACCAAGTTAGTACACCGTTTCATAGAAAAGGGTAGATATTAGTATACTCTAGTATAACAAAAGATACTCTCTCCTTCCAGAGCTAAGCGTGACCATACTTAGGCTATTTACAAAAGATCTGAAATCCTGAGCTCAGGGTCCTCCTGTAATGCAATTTTGTGCAAGCATCCTCCAATCCTTGTCTTATTTGCCATGGGAACCGAGGCTCGAGGAACTGGCACAAACATGCTGATACTCTCGTTACTACTATGGCTGTGAGTAATAGGCAGTCATTCTTCTCTGACCTGGGTTTTGTGTCTTCCATCAGTATCCGTGAAACTAGAGAATACTGTGTGCTTGAAAGAATAAAATCACAAGACTTTCCATTACGACAGATTTAGTGATGAAGATGGGATATTAAGAGACATGGCTTTTTGCAGAAGGAAATATGAGGGTCTAGTGGACCAATGAATGAGAATGCTGAGGGAAGCAAACATTTTAACAGAATTGTGTAGTCTCATGGTAAATAAAACGTTCTCTACTTTATTGCCAGTTAAATGAGGAGCCTAGGGAGATGGTTACAGGCAGAGTACCAGAGGGCTGTCCAAACTATGGTTAACACTCTTCAGAGTAGAGGACTTCCTTGCCAATCTGCGCCGTGGGCTAATAAACCCAGACAGAATTCAGACACCTGCTATCCAATTTGAATTTCCTGAGACTATGTGAATTGATGCAAAGTACTTAAACCCTCTGGAAGTCAAAGAAAACCTGTTGTCTCCTCAGCAGTTGGCACTACTAATCGTAAGAGGTATCCTAGATGGGCAGAAGGTTCTTCTTCCTTTTGGACAATAGTTACAAAGATATGCTTCCACACCAAGCATAAAATGGAAAAAAAAATCTGGGACAACTATAAGCAGAGACCAAGAGAATCATCAGAATTTTGTCTGGGTCACTAATGAAATGAGGAGGCAAGGTATATAACATTTGGAAACTGGAATGGAATGGAATGGAATGGAATGGAATGGAATGGAATGGAATGGAAACAGCTTGGTTGTCCTGTGTCTATGATATCTATCATAGCAATCTTACATCCGTTCAGACAAAGCAATAAACAGTCTCAGAGCTTTTTGCAGTGGATCTTGCTGTAAGGAAGCTTTGTCCCTACCTAGAAGATTTCCCTGAAGTAGACAAACTCCTGTTGGAAACCATAGATGAGGTACTGATTAATATTCAGAGGCTCTTACTTTTCCAGATTCAGTTTTCAATACTGATAAAGGCGACCTATTATAGAATAGAAACTGACACAAAAAGTCTAGATGAGTTATTTAAATTACGTTTAACGTCTTTGAAATTTTCTCTCACCTACAGAGAGAACTTAAGCATTGGCGTCTTCATAACGGGGCAGCAGATGCTTTGGATTAAGGTGGACTCCTCAAAGAAAGTCACTCTATGTGATCCAAGCTCAACTTAGCCAGAAGACACAAAACCCTGTGACCCCATCCAAAAAGAAACGGGGCTATAAATGCGGAGACAAGGGCTTCTAAGTCAAAAAGAGATGCTGTCAGCTAGGAAGCTCTTACTGTCCAATACAAAGTACTAAGCAAGCCCACTAGAAGTTTGTCTAGTTGACCCGTGAGCTGTCACCATGCTGCTCAAAACAAAATGGGAAGGCTTATTCAATGGGGGCGGTGCCACGTTCTACATATCACCAATCCCTCCCATGCCCTCCACCATGATCTCAGTTTTTTAAGGAGAATAAAGATGATTAGAGGAAAAGGTAATATCTCCATTACTCCAAGAGGGACCAAAGACCATACACCTGTAAGTATCCTGGAGGATTTGGTGAAGGAGAAAGAATCAAATTTTTATGGCTTTGATAGATGCATGTGCCCACATTACAATCCTCCCAGACAATGGAAGAAAAAGGCACCCAGATTTACCTAATAGGGTTTGAGCATGGTGGGGAAAAGAAGCTAACGTGACCTTGTGGTGGGATGCTTTGGGTGAATTAAATGCAATGTTCTTTCTCCATCTAAAAGCAGAATAAGAATTGTAATATAAATATATTTTCACAGCACATTAAGTGCCAGAGGAGACTCTCCAGATCAGGAAAAGCCTGGAAAAATGCAACATGTAAATCATTTCCCTAAATCCCCCTTTCATTTGCAATTGATGGTTGGTAGGCATTTAGCATGAATGTCTCTACCCTCTGATGTTCAAAGCCTATGTTCAAAGCTTTCACTATACACATATCTTGTTCATTACCAATCAGAATCATCAGTTTCAACAGCCGTGACTGAGACAGTATCACAATCCCAGATGCAAGAGCACTAATAAACCTTGGAAAACTTCAGGCCTGCCTGACAATTTAAATGTCTTGGGACTAAGTGAATGGATTCAAAACATTTGATCCCACTGGCAGTCAAGGAAAAACTTGCCTCCTTAGCTGCCCCCCTCCACCACCACAAAGGAGGCCCGGCGTCATCTTGAACTCTGGGTACCAGAGACAGTATGTGGCTTAACATTGACACTCTTCTTGGTCTTTCATATTGAACACTGCACAAATCGGCATCTTTTTTATGGACCCAAAACAACAGTCTGCATTGGAAGTGATCCAAGAAACTATAGCACAGTCTCTATCTTTATGTCTCCACAATACTAATGACCTCTTTGAGCCATGAGTCTCTACGACGGATGACTTAGTCAACTGGGCATTTGTCAAAGGGAGGCACCCTCAATGTAGAGGCAAACCCTGGGCATCAGCCTCATCCCCTCCATGACATGACTGCCAGGAATTACTCCTTTTGAAAAGTGGCTATTAGCCTGCCATTAGGTTCTTGTTGAAACCGAACACCTAACTTTGGTTAATTTGGACTTAACAACCAACACGGTAGGAAGGACCCAACAAGCCTAGCTTTTCAAATAGAAATGTTATAGTCAACAATGCAACTGGCCAGGCACTGGCCCCCAGATCTCCACTTTACATGAGAAGTGCAACAATCACTTTGGGAACATTCCAATCCTCTGTACCACTGTCATATAGAAAGCTGCTATGTCCATGGGGCTCTTGATACATACAGGTTCCCCAAAATGTCTTGGCCTGGTCCATGGATGGTTTAGCTAAGGTGAAAACTATCAGCATCCACTGGACTTCTGCATCTGTTCAACCTCAATGCTGGTAGTGAAGAATAGGAAATGGTGTGATCACTCTCCCCAATGGACAGAACTCACAGCATTTTGATAACTCTGGCCAATACTCACCTTGATGAAACTTGCTATAATTTCACTGAAACTTGAGGGTTTGCCAACAGCCTAGTGTTTGGTCTGCCACTTGGAAAACTACAGACTGGCAGATTAATACTCTACTAGTTGGGGCCATGAACTGCACAACCTAATCACAGCTACTGATCAAACCATCTGGATTCTTCATGCAAATGCCCAAGTTCAATGCCCTTTATCTGATGAAACCAACTGAACTCAAGCTGCTGTTTCAGCCTGCATCACACAAAACAGTAGCATTTCTCCCTGAGCATAGCAACATGTCCTCCATCACAGACTGATTCTGATGCAGAGATACTGCTCCACGCTGGACCCTTGACTTCTAGAAACGGTTGACCCCTTTGTCTCATACTGAGGGAGGCTACACTGAATGGGGTACTGATCTTGTCTGATCTCAGCACATTTACCACATCATACTTTGGACTCTATTATCAGCAATGTCTAACCACAGCTGACACTCAGAGTTTATGGTGTTCCAGGTTGGTCCAATCAGCCAATGCAAGTCACACAACTGCGGCTCATGAAACTACTCTGTGTCTATGTCAGGCATAACAAAACACTTACATTATGAAAATGGTGCACATTTATCACAAAATCCATGCAGCAATGGACTTTCCATTCACCTAAACATCAACAGTTATCTCTGCGTCTTTGTAAACATTTGGCATTGTTGCTATTTTCACCTTAGCCATTCTCGTATTTTTGTAAGGATATACTTTTTTGGTTTTAGTTTGCATGTCCCTAATGGCTTAGGATGTTAAACATCTTTCCCCGTCCTTATTTGTCATCTGTATATCCTCTTATGTGACATGTCTGTTCATGATTTTTGTCCCTTTTCTAAATGAAGTACTTATTTTTTTTTCCTCTTGAGTTTTGAGATGTTTATAAGATATATGGTATTCAAATATTTCCTGGGGTGCCTGGGTAGCTCAGTCAGTTAAGTGTCTGACTCTTGATTTCAGCTCAGGTCATGATCTCACGGTTCATGAGATGGAGCCTCCCACTAGGTTCCATGCTGTCAGCCCAGGATTCTCTCCTCTATCTCTGCCCCTCCCTCTGCTCTCTCTCTCTCTCTCAAAATAAATACCAGAATAAACTTTTTTTTTTTTTAATTTTTTTTTCAACGTTTATTTATTTTTGGTACAGAGAGAGACAGAGCATGAACGGGGGAGGGGCAGAGAGAGAGGGAGACACAGAATCGGAAACAGGCTCCAGGCTCTGAGCCATCAGCCCAGAGCCCGACGCGGGGCTCGAACTCACGGACCGTGAGATCGTGACCTGGCTGAAGTCGGACGCTTAACCGACTGCGCCACCCAGGCGCCCCAAAACTTTAAAATTTTTTTAAAAAATTTCTCCCACTGCACTTGTAACTTGTATTTTCATCCTCTTCACTGGGTCTTTTTGAGAGAAAAATTTTAAAATTTTATGAGGTTCAAGTTATCCTTTTTTTTTTTCTTTTTTGGATCATGTTTTTGATGTTCAAATCTAAGAGCTCTTTATATAGCCTTAGATTCTGAATGTTGTCTCCTATTTCTTAACCTAAATAAAATATAAATTTTATTTTATAACTACTTGAGCACCATTTATTGAAAAGACTATCCTTCTTACAATGAATTGCTTTTGCACCTTTATCAAAAGTCAGTTAGACATATTTGTGTTGGTCTTTTCTGAGTTCTCTACGATTTTTCTCTTCCTATATTTTTAGGCTGTGTTATTTATTGTTGCCTACTTATTTAGAATTATTACATCTTCCTTGTGGATTCTTCTTATGGTTATTTTATGTCCTCCTATGTTCTAGTAATTTGTTCTAAAGTAGACTTTGGCCATAATTTGATGTAATCCTCCTTAAACTTACATGAGAGCTGCCACCACCTCTCCTGGAAACCCTTCAATCTCATGTTAATATACTTTTAGCCAAGGAAAATTACACAGTAGTCAGTATTTATACAAACGTGCATTTGTATCTTCTTGTATGTCTACTATTGCTTGACAAGATTTTAAATAATTAAAAAAATAAGTGTGTGTATATGTAAATTTCAAGTGATTCAAAAAGAATCTGTAATCTTCTAACCACATAACTGTGTTATTGATGTATACTGCACCACATGATCTGGTTAATTTGTCTTAGTCCTACATAGAGAATTCTTATTCTAGGCAAGTCTACATTGAAAAAGCATGATTATCATACTGGGATATTTGGTATCTTATTATGATAACACAAGAGCACACCAAAAATTAGCAATCTACTCTTAGAAATTGACCAATTAAGTTAGAAGCCATGTAGGTTATAATTGGGAAAACCATAGGTCAGACTTGATATTCCAGTTGGCAGTAACTATAAATACTAGCTTGAGAAAAAATAATAATAATACCTGTATAATAATTTAGAGCTTGCAAATCATGTTCATAAATTAATTTCTTAAGTCTTCCCACTAAATCTTACATTACTGACATTTTACAGATCAGGGAAATTAATCTTAGAGAAATTAAATGACCTGTTATGTCACATCAGATCATAACCTAAGGCCCAAACTGGAATACTGATCTACTGAATGCCAAGGCTAGAGATATAGACATAGATATAGATATAGATATAGATATAGATATAGATATAGATATATAGATATATAGATGTATAGATGCATAGATATACATATCTTGCCTTTGGCCTCTTTCTCCCTGCTTTGCTAAGTAAAGGTGATCACAGTCTGTTATTAGATTCATAGATGTCTTCCTTGAAACAAGATGAACAATATAATTTGGCACATCATTCTTAATATTACTCAGTATGTGACTAAGCCAAGGCCAAAATAAAATACAATGAGGATTATTTGTGGATAAATTCTTAGAGGTAACAAACTTTATATATCTTAACAGCCTCAACTCAAAGGTGATGGTTTAAAAAAAAAAAAAAAAAAAAAGGTCATTTAAAATGTTCCAGCCTAATTCCAAAGTCTCACATTGCTAGGCTTGTGTCTTTGTCCAGATGAAGGAGAGACAATTTCCAGTATTTGGAAATGAAATTTACCCCCTTGATCAGGAATGTGATAAATCTGTGCCTTTCACATGATCATAATTATTAAGTGGTTTCAAGAAGGAAAATAACTTAAAAAGTTTTTTGAGAGGAGGACCATACATAGAAGTTGCATTGTTTAGCTAAAAGCAAGCAAACAAAACAAACTTCGCATGTTCCTAAATATTTGGCTCATAAAAACTAGTGAATTCATGAAAACATTATATTATCTAAAATTTACATTATAGTCTGACAAAAAATCTTTACTAGCCAAAGAAGTTTAAAAAATTCTGTTCCCCACAAAAGCCAATATTTTTACATCATAACCTTACCAGAATTATCTCTATAGTATGGTTTGACGTGTGCACAAATTCTATTAATGTGCAAAGCAAGTCCAAATCAATTGTGTGCCCATGGGATGTTACTAAATTATATAATGGTGCCTTAATTTTAAGTGTATTTGCCCTTCAAAGTAGAATGTGAACATTTTCAAAGTTATAACAATTCAAATGCTAGCACCAGGCAGTGTTTCCCCATCTTAACGCAATAGTTTAGATGAGGATGTCTTACCACTATTAACAAAACATCTGTTGGAGGCTCAGCAATTAAGACAAATAGTTTCCTCTCTAATTATTTGAATGTGAAATGAACATCCGGTTATTACGAGAAGCTCAGGCCAAGACAGATAGGAAGCTGAGGGCAGAAGACGCTGAGCATGGGCAAGAGCACCCTGGCGCTGCTGAGAGCCGAGAGGCACCCTCTGTCGTTGACAGTGAGGTGTAAGGGTCAACACAAAGCAGATCTGAGCATTATTAAGGGATGGCTGCAATAAGGAAACCATTCTCCCTCTTAAGAGGAAAATGGGCTGAGGTGGCACTTTTCCTGTTTCTCAGTAAACTCTGAGTAACCCCACGATGATGGATATACTAGTGATGACACAAACCCCTCTGAATTTAATGTCCTCTTTGAGGTGATCCTCTTTAAGGCTTAACGATTCAAACATATATTCCACACATTCTTCAGCCCCAGTCACCATTTGATTGCATTTTATCAATGATGTCATTCAGTTATCTCAAATGATTTAAATCTTTTTCTCCTAATAATTTAATATATAACGGCGTTTCAAGATAATTGCGACTAGAATGCTTCATTTAAACCTTCCTCCAAGAGCTGCTCTATTAGCACAACGAAGACCAGAATTTTATTCTGCAACCTCTTGATGGAGAAATGAGCTAGGTTTTCAGCATATCCACACCAAATTGTTGAAAAGTCTTGGGAAGTTGTAATGCAGATCTAAGTTGGCAGTTTAAAATCTTCTGACCTCTTTGTGACTCTCCTGAAGTGAGCTCCTTCAACGAGACCAATGACAAGAGAAATGGCCCATGCTGGATTGATATTAAGGCTCACCTCTTTTCAATTCTTTTTTTCAGTAGTCTCAGAGGAGGGAAAGGATCAGACATGCTCCCTTAATTTTGTTTCCTGGCAATTAACTCCCAGAATAACACCAAATAATTGCAACCATAACACTGCAGAGAAAGTTAGAGTAGCAGTAAATGTTGCTAAGCTGTGAACTTTGACAAACAAGCCCCCGTAAAGGGTGCGAGGCTGCCTGCAATGCACCTGGTAACATGCCCTGCATTGAGACTCAGAAGATGTGCAGACGAGAGCTCATCGTGCTGAAGGAAAATCTCTCTGCTTCAAGTATGACATTGTGTTTTGGGAGTAGAGGGCAGGAAAATAACACACAGAAAGAATCCATTCAGGGTGAAACCAACAGTACCTCAAGTTAAAGATCTGTTCATTTAACTGGTCTATTTCCCTAATTCATTTTATTTTCTTTTAAGGGAGAGGAAAAAATGAATAATCTTCCTATGTTCTTCTCCCCAAGGGCACACAACAGAGTGGCCCTGAGTTCTGGCATGTGCTACGTAAGCAGAATGTGAGACAAACTGATGGTGGAGTATGTTTTGGTGCCTCAGCGGTGGCCCTTGGATGCCCCCAAGCACTGTCAGTCAGAGGAACCAACTCCACCCACACAAGTGTATTTAATCTGTATTCTTTATCGGTAAGAGTCTAAATTTGTGAAGGGTTTTGACTTCAGCCTTGCTCCATTCCCTTTCAATTATCCCTCTTTTCTTTCCGCAGTGTATATCCCTCCTTTCACTCACAACTTCCCCACCCCACTAATGCTGACCTTCCCTCAAGTCACTTTGAGGACTGACTCTTCCGGCTGTGACTGTTCTCTTACCAGCACCTTTCCTAGTTTTACCCATTCTCACACCAAGTTTCATTCTATTAAGGCCATGAACAAAACAATTAATAGACAAAATTTGAGCTAAGCTTTTAAAGAATTCAGAGATGCCTCCTCTAATGAATCCTTTCATTTCCTTAAGCAGCTATGTTACCTTCACCCAAAAAAGTGAATAATATGGATCTCTCCAGGGTGATGCTACAGAGACTCTGAAAAAGCACTACGTTTCCTGGAGATCGTTGTGTCCTTGAAGAAACTGCAAGATAATTGCATTTACAAGATTTTCTGTTAAAAGCTTTTTGATGTTGTTGTCTGTCATCTAATAAAAGGAGGATCTTTCTAAATCTTAGAATTTTAAAAAACAGCTTAGGATCTCATAGTCTCATGTAGTTGGGGAACCACCATCCAGCAAAATATACTCAAGAGCTCCCAGCTACAAATGAAAAGAGTGAAAGGGACAGACATGTAGGAGAAAGTCCTGCCCCGGTTGGAGACGACAGTGCCCGCAGCTCAACTTGGTGAACGTAATACACACGTGCAGGTGTGTTCTTCCTCTAGATTTTTGATCGCTGAAGATACAGAGAGGGTAAATCTGACTATTCAGGCCCCTGTCTTGTCATTCAAAGAAAACACATTTAAAAAAATCAGAAGCAGCAATCTGATAACCATCATAATTGGAAAACAGTGTAATAATTTAAAAAATCAGATAGTAAGAGGAAGAAAGAGAGATACTAGGATTTACCTTGGTGTAAGTAAAAAGCATATTCACTGGAAACGTATCTACAAGCACAAGGGGGTGATATATAGTCCTAGCATTTTGATAAACCACAAATTGGAAAGAAAAGGTAAATGAGGTGGAGATGTGAGAAGAATAATTTCTTAGAGGCAGATATCTATCTATATACTCCAGAATATAACCTATTTTTAAATATGATATGCCAATTAGTGATTTTCTTTTTTGTTTGTATTGACAGAGTGTTTAGCTACTGATAGTGAAAACGTTATTAATATAATAAATACCTTGATCTTTGACACAGTTAAAACACTCGTGAAAAACCAAATTTTTGGAACATGAGGCTAAAATCCGAACAAAGATATCCACTTTCACGTATTAAGTAAAAATATACAGGTTTCATATTGAAATCTTGGACAGTATCAGTCTGTATAGTGTCATTAAATATTACAATATCTCTTCAAACATGATGTAACCTCAGTGTGCATTTACCAAATTCCACAGCACGCTTCTAAATTTCCATGAGTTGTTTTTTAAAAAGGGTCAGGTGATAATAAACACACTGGTTATGAAAAAATGCCAGAAGAGCTCACTTTGGTTTACATGGGTTGCGATTTGAATTAACTTGGGAATGACTCCTTAGATACACTGCTGAATACATGTCCCCAAAAGTGTGGGACTTAAACAAATAAAAGAAAATATTAAATCACAGTAAGGCAGTCACTCAACCTCACATTTTTCTAATCCCAAAGTTTTATTGAGTCCTAAATACCCCTAAGTATGTAAGCAATCGTAACCTCTTGGTACAGGCCGGGTATGGAGTCACAGACATACTGAAATTACTGGAAAAGACTATCCAATACTGAAAATATTTAAAAGGCAATTAAATAATTCAATTTTTAGTAAAGTTGACCCCAAAATATATTAAGTTCATCCTTTTATAAGGAAAGTCAAACTTCTTGGAAGTGTTTTTCCATTCTTTCTCTTTCCAAATATGTAATATACGGCTGTGTGTGTGTGTGTGTGTGTGTGTGTGTGCGCGCACACACACGTGTATGTGTATGACATCCACTCTGAATGTATATCTGATGTATCTATGATCTATTTATTGAATTCTCTCTACAAACATATGTAGGTGTATAAGTATGCACACACACACATAAACACCTACATACACACGTATATAAACACACACGTACACACATCTCATATACTCAGCAGCTGCCTTAGACCAAAAATGTTCGCCTAACCTTATTAGTACCCATTCTCTCTTCATTAGGTAGATCAATTTAAACTTCATGCTTCTTTAACTATTTTCCTAATTTACTCATTAACGGCAATTCTTCCTACTTTGGAGGGTGAGACTTGCAAAGACAAAGAAAGAATTTAATTTCCTTCCTTCTGTCCATTAGATACTATTTCTTAATCAAGTGCTTGTGACTCTCTCCAACATTTATATAGATTCCTCCCCCTTAATCATTCACAGTCCACACAAATCCCACTTTTCTGTTTCTTGTCTGCCCCAAGGGAGCTGGTCTAACTCTAATTCCTGCATTGATAAGGGCCAACTCAAAATCACTTCTCCCAATGAATGGGAAACTTCGGAGTAAGATCCAGTCTTCCTAGTCCCTCTTACCTCCAGTACAGAAATCAAAACAAATAGCACTCAGAGAAAGATCTAGCCTCTTTCTCTTTTCTACTGTCTATGGAGAGGACTCAAGAAGGAATCTACCTTCTTGCTTGAGTCAAAAGCGACCCCAGTTCTCTTGAGGTAAGACCATACTTCTACAGGCTTATACTCTTCACAGAGATGAGTCAAGAGGGAGTCCCAATATCTGCAAATAAGGTTCCTCTCACCTCCTAGGTATCTGAGAGTCCGTGTTCAGGATCCATAATGTGTCCTGAGCCCTCTCAACTTGACCCATCCCTATATACTCATAACATTCATAGCCTTGCAACTACTGACTTCCCAGCTCCACAGGGTTATCCTTCTTCATTCAGTGTACACAGCTCTCCACAAGAAGTTTTAGACTCCTCAAACAAACATGGCTCCACTCCCTCCTTTGCCCTGTCATAATTCCTGAAACCTCCCCATTGAACCTCTTATCAACAACCTCATGGATCATCATTCCCCACTCACTCATATATAAGTGCAGCTACTTTTCATTGTAGCTTTCTTCAACACTACTTTTCTCTTAATTCTTGATTATTTCATACACATGTAGATAATTATCTCAACGCTCTTGCTTCTACATTTTTGGTGATCTTGTCCTTTACTTCACCTCTGCCACTCATTCCCATGGTCATATTCCAGAGCAGGGGTTTTCAATCTGGAGACAATTTGCTTCTTTAGGAAATATTTGGCCATGTCTGAATACATTGTTGGTCCTCACAACTGGGTCAGGAATGGAGGGTAGCTCCTGAGTAGAGTTTAGTGAGCATCCTGTTAAATATCCTACATTGCACAGGGTAGCCTACATACACACACACACACACACACACACACACACACACACACACACATATTATCTAGTCTGAAATGTTGACAGTACTGAGGTTGAGACCCTGCACTAGAACTTGTCATTTCATTACCAGTAAGTCTAAACTCTGTAAAATCAATTTAAGACATCCTAAATTCAGACCATCTCCTGTTAACTTTCTAGTTCATTTCATCATATATTCCAACTCTAACAATTCTTCAACTTCACCTAGACCAAAAACTTATAGAGTCAGCTTGCTTTGCCTTTGAACTTTACACACCTGATGTTTATTTTCCCATCTCATGCAGAATAAATTCTATGGAAAAACATTAAAATCAGTCCCTTGTATATATTTCTGTCTTCTTTGCTCTTCACTGGCTTTGTTGAACTTCTGTGAAAGACCATTCTTTCACAAGTCCATAACCCTAGTATTTTTAACCTTTGCTGTTATTACATACAAGCACCTGTTTAACTAAACATGGCTAGAGAAAAACACAAATCTATTTTGGCTGGTGTCTTTTAAAACTAGAAGGTTGAATTTTAATGGCCAATGACTATGTCATCTCCTGGTCCGTTTCTTCTCCCACTCTCCTAAATAAATATTTCATGTTTTTCTTTCTTTTTGTTCCTCAAATACCCATCCCCCCTCCACAAGCTCATATTTATATGATGGCATACTTGCTATTTTTCTGTAAAATTGAATAATCAAAAGACTTCCATAAACTCCTACTACATTGTTCACCTGCAGCTGTACTCACGATTTGTCTTCGCTCCTGTTTCTATTGATGAAGTGTCCATTTTCCATGTAAGATAAAATCCCTATGTGTGCCCTAGATGCTTCCCTCTTGTTAACTCAATAACCAGTAACACACTCTACTCTCCTCCACACCCTGATATTTATGTTCTCTACTGTGTCATTCTCATAAGCGTATATAAAATGTTTTCATCTCTCTCCTCAAAGAAACAGATCCCTTTTGGCTCTTCCCTGTCAGCCATTCCAGTGTTTAACTGTCTCCCTTTTTAATAAAACTCCCTTAAAGAGCTATCTACATCCACTTTCCCCATCACTCCAAAATGGATGCAAATGCATTAAGAAATTGGTGCTTTTGAAAACTCAGGTATAAACTTAGGTCTAGTTTGTGATTTTCCTATTTAAGTTTCCTCCATTTTCATAAACTCACATAAGACATATTTTAACTCTCTATATAGCATTTTCTGATAAAAACAGGATGTTTGAAAATTTATCATTTGTATCTCAAGGACTTCTATTTTCCTCTCTTTTTTTTTTATATTATTAGTCTAAAAATACATTTCATGTCTGAATAGCCTCAATTTCTTGGCATGGCAGTCAACACGTGGATGACAATGGCAACAATGTGCTCCTAGGCTCAGAATTAATCCACTAAATTTCAGGTGCAAATGAACATCTGAGTAGAGGTCCAAACTTGGAGGTGCTGAAGAAGCACCTTGAGGACTAACAGAGTTATATAATTAGTGGGACAACTTGTATACAGACTTAAATCTCTGCTGAAGTCTTGTAAAGACTGACAGTGGGGAATGGAATTCCTTAATAACCCACTGGCTGGAACTTTTCTTCATCTTCTCTCCTCTTTTTTTCTCTCTCCACTTCCATTTCTGTGTGCACACATATGTATTCTTACACCCTCAACAGATTCTTCCAAATCATCTCTTCATGTTCTTAACATACATCCTGAAAGAACACTTTCCTCCCACTTTCCTCTCCTGTACTAACATTTTTATGTAAAAGAAGTTAGTTTACTTAGCTGTCTTTAGTATTTTTCTTATTTACCCGTCACCAATATTTGGTATTGAAAGGGTTAATGAAAGATTAATTCAGCAAAAATATATATTTTTTCAATATAGTCCCCAAAACACAAGACAAGCATGACTTTCCCCTAGATGAGCTACACACCAATTCTTCATCTTGCCAATGGTGCCAACCCCTTCCCATTTCCACTATGTCTAAGACTCTCCGAAAGAACACTGTTATGCCCAAATGGCTAAAATTGTTTATTGCCTCAAAAACAGACATTTCTAAATCCTACCAAAATATGGGTACTCTAGAATAAGCACTGTGAAATCAGCTCGACAGTTAGAGTGAACATCTGATGGAAACCATTATGGACTGAATGTTTGTGCCCCTTCAAAATTCATAAGCCACTATTGAAATCATACGGTTTCAACAGCACAGAAGCTATTGATATCATCTGCCAAGTAAAATGGGATGTAGTTGGAATGAAACCTTGGCTTGATCTCTGCCACAAACATGAGTGCAGATTTCTTTCTATACCATAGTAGATTTTAAACCTACAGAGCACCACCAGTCAGTCATCATATACTCAGCTAAAAAAGTCCCACACCACAATTTACCAGGTTGTCCAACTCTACATTCTCTGATTCATCCACTGCTTTGGGAAACAAAATGGCCAGCAGTATATCTGGATTTGGACAGAGGCTGGTGTCTGCAACTTTACAGATCTAGTGGCAATGTTTCATTTCAGGTACTAAAAATTTTAGCTCAAATCTTCTCTCTAGTGGGACCTTTAACCACTACAGATCAATAGCTTACAAATACTTCACTGTGACAGAATCCAGGGTTATCATTTTCCTTTGGTGGAATTACAGGTATAAATAATCAATCTTTCATCATTTCTTAAGAAATTTTAATAAAAAATGAACAGTGCACCTAATCTATTCAATTTTGCCTTTATCAATAAACTAGCCAACATAATTAAATTTCCATGAAATATCCATTATCATAGATTTGTGAAAAGTTATGGATGTTAACGTTAATTTTTGAGTGTAGATATATTTTTCATTTAGAAGCAAATGTTCACAACTCAAACTCTGATAAAGAGAACAAGGATTTTTAATGTCATTTTCCTGATTGTTTTGGAGTTATTAAGTATGGCTATTAGTGTGTGCAAAATTTATGTTTCTATGCCTCTAGCTATATATATATTTTGTCTTGGCTGTATTTGAACAGAATCATTTATTACTAAATTTATCAAAGATGAAAATCAGTCATCACAAATTTAAATTTTACATGTTACAATAAGCAATCTGTTTGACCAACAAAACACCTATAAAAACAATGATTTAGCTAAGTATTTCTTCATATTTCCAATAACTCTGTAGTTATATATCTTAATAATTCCTATATTATTAACTTCTAGGAGTTAAATGACACTGTAATATCTAAGATGTCAGCTTGTTGTACTTACAACAAAGTGTGAGTAGAGAAGTTAAATTCAAAATCTTTTCTAATTTATGACATGTGCATATGAGTATTTTTCATCCCAATGTTTAATTCATCCTGGACTGTAAGAATCAAAATAATCCTGAGAATGTAGTGTTTTTACCTAAGAACAATCACTGAAAATATTATGATGGTGATAAATTCACATTTTTCAAAGGTCTGAAAACTTGGATTTTCCTCCTTTAATTGTTTAACCATTTTTCTCTCCACTTCCAGACACGTTAGAATTTTTAAAAACTTAAGAAATCCAGTTCTTATGTGAATGTTCTGGTTTTATGACTCTGAAAGTCTGCCTTTGGTATTAAAAACAGCACTTTTTATGACGTTGATTATTTCATATAGTAAGTAAGCCCTCCTAAAATCTGTTTTCTAATTATATTGATTTTGGGAAACAAGAGAGCTATGATGTCAATAATTTTGAGAGCCTAATTCATTTCACTTTTAGTTTACATTAAGAATTGTCTTCACCATTTATCCTTCCAAACACAAATATTAGCTAACATAATCAGTAACAAACAACATAGACATGAAATGATATTAATGCTACTCACATACATCATTAGTCTTCTTTTTTAACGTTTATTTACTTTTGAGAGAGAGAGAGAGAGACAGAGGAGTGAGTGGGGGAGGGGCAAAGAGAGGGAGACACAGAATCCGAAGCAGGCTCCAGACTCTGAGCTGTTAGCACAGAGCCTGACGCAAGGCTAGAACTCACAGACCGCAAGATCATGACCTGAGCTGAAGTCAGATGCCTAACCAACTGAGCCACCCAGGCGCCCCAACATAAGTAGTCTTAAATGAAACATTAATAACAGAATAAATGAAACAAATCAAATTCAGATTATTTTTCTGAAAATCTGTATATTTACCAATAAAATTGATATTATTGTCTTCACTAAGTCTATAAAAATCTACTTCATATATAGCTACTAGAAATGTGCAGTTTCAAAATAGTTATTACACTTCAGAAAGGATAGGACTTTTAACTTTATTTGGATAATGAAGGAAATATATTGAGGTTGTTGTGATTATATTTCCTATAATTCTGATTCTAAAAAAAAAGACATTTTATTATATTTTGTCCCACAAAACGTTTCAAGCTTGACAATCGATTCACTCTCTTACCCAAGTATTTGATCCTACCCTGTCTTTAATATTAACATAACATATCAATTAAAATTACATTGTCAGCTATGAATGTTCTTCTCTAAATTGTGTATGAATGATTTCCACCTGGATATGTAATCAAATCTTTTTTTCTAGTTTTATTGAGAAATAGTTGACGTATATTACTCTATAAGTTTAAGGTATATAGAATGATGGTTTGATTTATATATACTGTGAAATAATTACCAGAACAGGTTCAGTTAACATCTTTTTTCTCATATAGAGAAAATAAAAATAAAAGAAAAAAAGGGGAAAAAAACATTTTCTCTTGGTGATAAGAACTCAAAGGATTTTCTCTCTTAACCACTTTCCTACATATTATATAGCAGTGTTTGCATGTCAGCTTGTTGTACATTACGCCCTTAGTATTTATCTTATAACTGGAAGCCTGTACCTTTTGACCACCTTCCCCAATGTCCCTCCCTGCACTCTCTGCCTCTGGTAACCACAAGTCTGATCTCTTTTGCTATGTTATTTTAACATTTCACATATAAGTGAGATCATACAGTATTTATCTTTCTCTGTCTGACTTATTTGACTTAGCACAATGCCTTCAAGGTCCATCCATGTTGTCAACAAAATGGTAGGATTTCCTAGTTTTTTTTATGGCTGAATAATATCTCATTGTATATATACACAACAACTTCTTTATCCATTCAGCCATCACTGGACACTTAGGTTGTTTCCATGACTTGGTTATTGTAAATAATGGTGCTATGAACATGGAGATCCAGATGTCTTCTTGAGTTAGTGGTTTCATTACCTTTATACATATTCCTAGAAGTGGAATTACTGGTAGTTCTATATATGGGAGAACTCCATACTGGTATCCATAGTGGCTACGACAATTCACAATCCCACCAACAGTGTATAAGGGTTCCCTTTTCTCCACAACCATATGAACATTTATCTCTTTTCTTTTGATGGTCATCTAACGGGCATTAGGTGGTGTCATACTGTAGTTGTAACTTGCACATCCCTAGGGACTAGTGATGTCTTTGTTGGCCTTTCATATATCTTTCTTTCATATATCTTTCTTTTCATGTCTTTGTTGGCTTTTCATATATCTTCTTTAGAAGATGTCTGTTCAGGTCCTTTTCCCACTTTTAAATTTTTTTTTTTTTTTTCAACGTCTATTCACTTTTGGGACAGAGAGAGACAGAGCATGAACGGGGGAGGGGCAGAGAGAGAGGGAGACACAGAATTGGAAACAGGCTCCAGGCTCTGAGCCATCAGCCCAGAGCCTGATGCGGGGCTCGAACTCACGGACCGCGAGATCATTACCCGGCTGAAGTCGGACGCCCAACCGACTGCGCCACCCAGGCGCCCCCTTTTCCCACTTTTAATTGAATTGATTCATTGATTGATATTTTTTGCTATTGAGTTGTAGGAGTTTGTTTTTCTATACTTGACCCACAATGTTACATTAATTTCAGGTATACAAAATAGTAATGTATGAGTTCTTACATATTTTGAATATTAACCCTTTATCAGATATGGTTTGCAAATATCTTTGCTCATTCCATAGGCTGCCTTTTCACTTTGTTGATAGTTTCTTTTGTTGTGCAGAAGCTTATACAACTTGTAGTCCCACTTGCTTGAATTTGTTGCTTATGCTTTAGGTATCGTATCTAAAAAATCACTGTCAAAACCCAAGTCAAATAGCTTTATTCCTATGTTTTCTTCTAGGACTTTCATAGTTTCAGGTCTTACGTTTAAATCTTTAATCCATTTTGAGGGGCGCCTGGGTGGCGCAGTCGGTTAAGCGTCCAACTTCAGCCAGGTCACGATCTCGCGGTCCGTGAGTTCGAGCCCCGCGTCAGGCTCTGGGCTGATGGCTCAGAGCCTGGAGCCTGTTTCCGATTCTGTGTCTCCCTCTCTCTCTGCCCCTCTCCCGTTCATGCTCTGTCTCTCTCTGTCCCAAAAATAAATAAACGTTGAAAAAAAAATTAAAAAAAAATATTTAATCCATTTTGAGTTAATTTTTGTGAGTAGTATATTCAGTTTCATTCTTTTGTATGTGAATATCCAATTATCCCTATACCATTGATTGAAAAGACAGTCTTTTCACCATTGAGTATTTTTGGCTCCCTTGTTGAATATGCTATATATGCTTGGTTTTCTTTCTGGGCTCTCAATTCTGCTCCATTGGTCTACTTTTCTGTTTTTATACCAGTAACTACACTATTTTGATTACTATAATTTTATAATATAGCTTGAAATCAGGAAGTATGATGTCTCTCGCCTTGTTATTCTGTCTCAGAAGTTCTTTGGTTATTTGGGGTCTTTTGGGTTCCACACAAATTTAGGAGTGCTTTTTTCTACTCCTGTAAAATTGTCATTGGCATCTTGATTAGGACTGCACTGAATCTATAGATGGCTTTAGGTAGTATTGATTTTTAACAATTTTAATTCTTCCAATCTGTGAACACAGGGTATCTTTCCATTTATTCATGTCTTCTTTGATTTCTTTCATCAGTGTCTTGTAATTTTCAGAGTACATATCTTTCACCTCCTTAAATTTATTTCTAGGTATCTAATTGTTTTTGATACCATTGTAAATGGCATCTATTTACTTCTTTTTCAGAAAATTCATTGTTAGTGTAGACAAACACTACTGATTTTTGTATGTTAATTTTGTATTCTAAATTCTTTACAGAATTTGCTGATTGGATCTAACAGTTTTTTGGTTGAGTCTTTAGAATTTTTAAAATATAGAATCATGTTATCTTCCAATAAAGATAATTTTACTTCTTCCTTTCCAATTTGAATACTTTGTATTTGGTTTCCTTGGCTGATTGGTCTGGCTAGGACTTCCTGCACTATGTCGAAAAAGAGTGGTAAGAGTGGGACCTTATCATGTTCCAAATCTTAGAAGAAAATCTTTCAACATTTCATCACTGAGTATGATGTTAGCTGGGGGCCTGTCATATATGACCTTTATTATGTTGAGCTTTGTTACTTTTATCCCTAATTTGTTAAGAGTTTTATCATTATCACAAATAAATGTCGAATTTTGTCAAATCCTTTTTCCGTGTCTGTTAGGCTAATTGTATGATTCTTTTCTTTCATTCTATTAATGTGATGTCTCATAGAGATTAACTTGGCATGTGTTGGACCATATTTACATTCCAGGAATAAATCCCACTTGATAATGGTGTAATTGATTTGCTAGTATTTTATTGAAATATTTTGCATCTATATCCATCAAGGATATTGGCCTGTAGTTTCCTTTTATGGTAGTTTTAGTTTAGGTACCAAGAGAATGTTGGTGTTTTGGTATCTTTTCTGGCTTTAGTATCAGGATGATGTTAGCCCTCCTCTATGGTATTTTGGAAGACTGTAACCAAATCTTTTATACGTATGTTTGTACAATGGTTACAGAATGAACAAGAACTAAAAATATTTTTTATTAAAAAAATTGTTTTAATGTTTATTTATTTTTGAGAGAAAGAGAGAGACTGAGTGCGAGCAAGGGAGGGGCAGAGACAGAGAGGGAGACACAGAATCTGAAGCAGGCTCCAGGCACCGAGCTGTCAGCCCAGAGCCTGACACGGGAGATCATGACCTGAGCCGAAGTCGGACGCCCAACTTACTGAGCCACCCAGGTGCCCCAAAATATTTTCTATATATTGGAAAGGTAGCTATTCAACTCTAGTTCTTTATCTAAATTTACATGATTTAATTTGAAAGATGGGTATTTAAACTACATTCACTATTACAAATTGTGGTAAAGGTCCACAATTTATATATAATTAAAATATATAAATTTTATATAAAATTATATAAATTAAATAATTTATATATAAATTATATATAACTACAGTAAAATACCATAATAACACTCATGATAATGAATATTATTGAGTTTACACTTAAAGTAAATGATAATCAGTTCCCAAATCGTGAGACCTGCAGGCAGGCTATGAGTGCTGTCATGCCTAAATCACTTAAAGTCTCCATAATACCATCCTGCATTTCAAGCAAATTGTTTCATTAGATGATACATGTTACAGTGTTTTACTGTTATATATGGTGTTGGTGTCTATGTGTGTGTGTGTGTGCTTAAGGATGATAGTTTCATTGTATATAAATGCTTTTATAAATTCATAAATTTCCAGTCTGTCGCAAACATTTAAAATAGGTTAAGAAGACAAGTGATAAAGAATCACTTTGGGAAGCAGATATTTAAAGAACAACTCAGGTTATATAAAGAAGCTTACGTTAAATGTAGTGATTTTCCCACATTTATTCTTTTCAGTTTCACATCAGTTTTATGTAGTCACTTTATCTACTTTTAATGTTTCGAGTATAGCGTATCATCTGTAAATTACTTCCCAGATAGTATCTTATCCCCTTTTATTTAACTACATATAAGCCTCAAATAACCTGAATTACTTCATGAAAGGTAACATGGGGTAGAAGGATATTATTATGCAGGAGTTTTTATTCCCCACTTTAAAGCTTACTGCTTGTTTTAGTCATGAAATTCCCTGAGATTTGATACCCACGTATGTAAAAATATAATAATAAACCTACCCTAGTACATGGGTTAATATAAATGGAAAACATTAGTGAGCATGCAAATATGAGATACTAGTTTCTGTTTGAACTATAAAAAAAAAAAAATTCCTGGGGCGCCTGGGTGGCGCAGTCGGTTAAGCGTCCGACTTCAGCCAGGTCACGATCTCGCGGTCCGTGAGTTCGAGCCCCGCGTCGGGCTCTGGACTGATGGCTCAGAGCCTGGAGCCTGTTTCCGATTCTGTGTCTCCCTCCCTCGTTCATGCTCTGTCTCTCTCTGTCCCAAAAATAAATAAACGTTGAAAAAAAAAATTTTTTTTAAATAAAAATAAATAAATAAAAAAAAAATTCCTATCAAAATTTAAGCATCTACTTAAGTTCAAAACATGGTGTTCTCTGTTGTGCCTGTAAGTAAAGTTGGCACAGACAGAATCTGCCTTACAAAGTTGTAAGCTCATGGCCAATGTCACTGAGGCTCATAAGCAGTAACAATTCAATGTGTTCTATTTGGAGTTATAGTCTATCCAGAATATTTCTCTTACGTGAATTAGCTCTTATGTGATTGCTGAATAGGATAATTTTGTCAGTCTGAGTGTTGGGTTGGTCCATATGCCATTTGAAGCTAGAACAGCTTGTGCAGAATTTCAAACTTTTTCAGGAAAAAGATTCTTAGTGTGGCTGCTCTACAGACAGGAGCACTTTACTGCACAGAGGCTCCATCTACACAGAAGCACACGTTGCTGTCACCTCTGGCAACTGACACTTGCTCCTGGGCTTGGAGATCTATGTCCATCTGTATTCTCTCTGAGCTCAAAAGCTATCATCTTGACACTATTTCTTAACACATTTTAATGCTCCGGAAGCAGCATTCAGCACACTGAGGTGCCTGTCTATTCTTCAGGCTATCTGTTGATGAATCAATAATCGTTTCAATAATAGTCTGAATATGACGTTGCATAGATTTTTAGTGCTCCGGTTCAACCTCAGTTTTCCCATTTGACTTGCTTATTACAGAGTGTGTGATTTTTTTTTTTTTCCAGGGAAGCATATACTCTTTTATGGCAAAAACTCACATTTTCTCAATTTGGAGTACCTTCATTAGAAAATATTTATAAGTATACTACCTAGAATGTAATTAAATTTATTATTGAAACAAGTAAGACTGATCTGTTTAAATAACATAAATAACTGCTACTTACTGTCCTTAAGCATAGATTTATAAAAAGTGATGCCCTAGGTTTTGGGTTTGAGGACCCTTTGAAAGGAATTATTTAAGGCCTCTTAAAAATGGAAAACAGATGAGTAGCAGGATGTGGGTGAAGGTCAAGTCACTGTGCATCATTCCAAAGGTCAGAAACAAAAAGGAAACATGGGAACAGGACCCTCTTGAATGGACGCACATGTGGGCTGATGTGAAACAAAAACTAACGCCCAGGAAAGTATAAGTCTCGGTTAAGGTTTCAAATAAACACACACACACACACCACCACCACCACCACCAACAACAACAACAACAACAAAACCTAGACATGTTTTAAGGCTGCAACATGAACTCTTGTAAATAAAGAATATTAAATACTGATTAGCATTTGCCATGTATTTCTTCTTTCCCCTCCAGGGAAACCCATTCCTATCGTCCACCATCTACTGGCAGGCGTCCATACTCTACCAAAGCCTGCTGCTTCCAGTGAGGCAAATAACCCCAACCAATTTCACTACATAACACTTGTTTCCAAAATTTAGAAGGTGAGACCTTTTACCTCCTTCTCACAAGTACTTCCAAATCTTACTGATCACTACTGATTCTGTGATGTGGTTGAGACCTAGAACTGCTGAAGCCATTTTTTCCCTCTAGGATCTTTAGTCTAAATCATAATCAGGCACGTACTAACATATCTGTGGTGGGCACTGCAGTAAACCACACAGATACTCAGCTTCGGGGCTGAAACACTTGTTCACTGAGCTTCTAGGAATGTTAGGTGGGTGCCCAGAGCCCCACTCCTCCCCAGAATTTTCCCTTAGCCAAAGGAAACAGCTTTGCTTGAGGCTGTATTTCCCCTCCAAGTAGCCCCCATTCAATGCTTGATTGAGGTAGGGGTAAAAAGGCCTACTTCATTTCTTTCATTCATGGCTCAAGTATTTTTTTTTAAGTTTATATATTTATTTCGAGAGAGAGAGAGAGAGAGCACACAAGACAGTGAGGCAGGGGCAGAGAAAGAGGGACAGAGAGAATCCCAAGCAGGTTCCACAATGTCAGCATAGAGCCTGACGCAGGGCTTGAACTCACAAACCCATGAGATCATGACCTGAGCCAAAATCAAGAGCCAGAGGCTTAATGGACTGAGCCACCCAGGCGCCCTACAACTCAGCTAAGTATTATGTGAACATTGTCCAGAATCAGAAAACTGCCCAGAATCAGAAAATTCCCTCTTTTTCATTCTTTCAGAAGAATTACTTCAAAAATAGAGTTGTTTGTGCTCCAGTCCCACAGTTTTTTAAGGGAATAAGAAGTTTTTTGGGTTCATTTTTCATCCAGACCCTCGCCCCACCATTCAATTCTTTTTCTCATAGAAGGCAGACATGGGCACAGTAGAATCAAAATTGGTAAGCAAATGATGCCATTCTGTAATCATATTTTTCTTTCCCTTTAATCTAAGATCTAATGACTATGTTAATCTTGTCCATCTGATTATCGCTTTCTGTGGTTAAGTTCTATTTTAGACCAAATTTCCTACAAAATAGAACTTGAGGCTAAATTCACATGGTAATGCTTTATGGAAAGAAACAAGAATGAGGGGGAGAGCAAAGTAGGGGATAAAAAGAAAGGATGCATAAATATAATGCTGTACATAGTCAGACTGGCCACAATATCTCAGAAAAATATAACTGCTTTCTCAGTTTTTCAAGATAGCTTTAGGGGGACTATGTAAAACTGCTGTATCTTAGGGGCGCCTGGGTGGCGCAGTCGGTTAAGCGTCCGACTTCAGCCAGGTCACGATCTCGCGGTTCGTGAGTTCGAGCCCCGCGTCGGGTTCTGGGCTGATGGCTCAGAGCCTGGAGCCTGTTTCCGATTCTGTGTCTCCCTCTCTCTCTGCCCCTCCCCCGTTCATGCTCTGTCTCTCTCTGTCCCAAAAATAAATAAACGTTGAAAAAAAAATTAAAAAAAAAAAAAAAAAAAAACTGCTGTATCTTAGAATAATTCATAAGTAGAAAGGAAAAGTGAGAAACTTTATCTCTCAGTTCTTTTATAAAACTTCTCTTGCATCAGTCCAAATTTTCCCAAGAGATAGAATCCCAGTGGAGACTGTATTTATCAGACTCTCTGGGACTTAACCTGAGCTATTCAGAGGTTCTGTGTGTCCTATCACACTGCGATTTAGAAGCAGGAACTGCTGTGGTTTCTAAAATCTTGACATTGACACCAGGAAGTCTGAGTCCCAGATCATGGTAAGAGATGAGGTAACAATGGTCGGTGAAACTTCATGACCCCACAATGGCCCAAGGCATTTCTGAGCCTCTCATCCAAGAAGCAGGGCAAGTAACCAAGAATAAAGTGGCATCTAGAGTCAAGGACATCTGGAAAGGCAAATAAATACAGACTGAGGCAAGTTCATTCTGACTGGCTTCTCACAAAAACAGGCTTTGCTGAGCCCCAAATACCATCAGTTCTTACAGGTTCCAGATATGTCCCCCCAGGAAACGGACACAGCTACATAGTTTATGCTCAAGTTAGGAATTCCTAGCCAGAACCCTGCGATGAAATCAGGAACCCTACTCTTATTTTGAATTTTAGCGCTGCTCTAGTTTCCTAGGTTTCTTCCATGTTTTGCAGAATCTTGGAGAGTCAGCATTTAGAAAGGTTGCTCTGAGTCCTAGCTCCAGAGATGTCCACCTGTGCCCACTAAATTCTGGTATTGGTAAAGAAGCCCAGCGCAACTGCAGCCCAGGAGAAAAGCTGTGTGGGCTTACAAATAGAGAAATTTTACTTATGTGCTTAGAAGACAGGGTGCCACAGCGGCTTCACAATCTCAGACAAATTAAGAGCAACATGGCACCTTAGGTTTGGGATTGTAAAAACACTTGCACTGAGCATGGTTCTTCAATGTTCACGAGCTGATGTTTCCACAATTCTTGGAGTACTTTCCAGGATTCTGAAGTGAAGATCAGGTTAACTCTACACAGGGATTTTGCTTTCCTCTTCCTTATTTCACTCAAATTCTCCAGAATACTCCCTCGGATTGTTTCTATCACCACTCTAACTAATGTTAATGTTGGAAGAGTGCTTAGTATATCAAGACCAAGCATTTGGCAAGAATAATGCCATTCTCAACCCTGATCCAGAGGCATGCCCTCCAACAGAGAGCCCTTTGAACCCATCTCTGTAGTCAATCCTACCCTAGGGTAGAACAATAGAGTTGTCTTTCTCCAAACCTAACAACAGACCTTTTGGATAAAGATTCAACCTAAGTCAGATTTCTCTAAATCTATCTTTCTCAACTGACCTCTTTGGAAGACTTCCTTTCAGAATTTAAGAATCTGGGGAAAGCATTCATTCCCTTCATTTAGTGCGGCTTCAGATAGGGGTTTCTTTTTCAGAAGTTTATATATTCATTTTAAGGATTAAAAAAGATGCAGTAGACATAAACTCATGTGTTCATTTCCTCAATTCTCAACTGCAGAAATCTCTTATGAGTGCTTAAATAAGTCATTTTATCTTGTAGCACCTGGATAGCTGAAGACTAATTCTCACTGACTTCAACAGAAGTCATTATGGTAAGTTTAATTTTGCATCCATTTTAAAAGCAGAGTACACAGCTGGGAACTCTCTTAAGGGCATCTGTAACACAAACTGCAGCCTTCTCCCTGTAGACTCATCATGTCAGGCCTAAGACTCATGGCCTATGGCTGCCACAAAAAGCTATGAATATATAATACAAACTAAAGCTCAAGAGCCCCCAATGAATTATGCTGTGAAACAATTTATTGTGCCTACCCCAAGATTCATTCTAAAGAAATAAAAAGACCGAGTCATTACTGGGTTTTCTTCCCTCTACTGACACTGATTCAATATTTCAAATGTATATAGTAATTGTTTCATTCTTGATAAATGATAAAAAGCTGTGAAATTGCCCCCACCCCACCCTCCACACACACACCAACACCTGATTCCAGAATTTTGGAGAGCCTATAAAACCATGTAGAACCCCTCCCAACCCATAACAAACCATTCTGAAAATTCAGATGTCAAAGACAAACTCTCAAAATTTTGTGCCCTCTCTCAAATTTCCAATACAAAGCCGAGCACATATGGAATACAGATGGTCCCCAACCTAACGATTCTTACTGTACAATGGTGACACATTCAGTAAAAACTGTACTTTGAATTTCTAATTTTGGTCTTTTCCCAGGCCAGGGATATGTGGTGAAATCCTCTCTCATGATACTGGGTTGGAGCAGGAAGCCTCAGCCCCCAGTCAGCCAGGGATCAAGAGGGTCAACAACCTGACAGCCATCTGTGCCCATACGCCATTCTGTTTTTTGCTTTCAGTAAAGTATTCAACTAATTATATGAGGTATTCAACACTTTATGATAAAATAGGCATTGTGTTAAATGATTTTGCCCAACTGCAGGATGATGTAAGTGTTCTGAGCATGATTAAGGTAGGCCAGGCCAAGCTATGATGTTCAGCAGGTTAGATTATTAAATGCATTTTCAAGTTATGTTATTTTATTTTTTTAAGTTTATTTTGAGAGAGAGAAAGAGAGAGAGAGTGTGCACACAAGTGGGGGAGAGGCAGAGAGAGAAAGGAAGAGAGAGAGCCCCAAGCAGGCCCCATGTTGTCAGCACAGAGCCTGCCCTGGCCTTGATCCCACAAACCGTGAGGTCAAGACCTGAGCCAAAACCGAGTTGGTGCTCAATCAACTGAGCCACCCAGGCGCCCCTCAAGTTATGTTATTTTCAACTTAACATGGATTTATTGGGATATAACCCTACTATAACCATCATAAGTTTCCAACTGTTTGTAGGAAGTTGCCAGCTGCATCATTGTGTGTGTGTGTGTGTGTGTGTGTGTGTGTGTGTGTGTTTGGTTTTTGGGTTTTGATTTTTTGGTTTTTCTGGGGTTTTTTTTTTTTTTTTTTGGTTTGAATCTTGTATTACTCATTTTCTGCCATATCCCTAAATGTATGCCTCAGTGAGATATCATTAATCGACAGAAATAAACTTGCTGGGCCCAGGCATTCAGACTGCTATTACCATACCTCAAACCTATGGCTGGTATCTGATTTCATTACAGACACTAGCAAAAATGTCTAGAAGCAAACAAACAGCAGCCAGATAAAAAAGAGCATTAATTGAATTGCATTCAACCTGACTTAATTAATCCTTTAACCAGCAGACATAGGGGTGGCAAGCAGTTTTAATGTATCTATTATCATGAACTTAAACTGATGCAAGCAAACAAAAGGAAGTAACAAACACATAGACATAATTCAATTAACAGCCACTGAATCCTTTGTTCAGATGATGTGCTTGTCAGAAATTGTTAATTATCCATAGCTCCAGAATACCAAATCAGGAAACATCTTCTAATTAACTACTGAACATTATTTTGTTAGTTCTACATTGCCTTCTATTTATCAATGACTAAATTATATGTATATATTTTTGTGTTTTCCTCCATTAAGTTAAATCAATATATTACCATCTTGATTTTAAAGATGAATCAATGTAGGAAGCATCAGAGAAATCCAACTTGTGCCAAAGCACAATTACAAAACCTATGGTCCTCGAATACACCAATTGCATATCACAGTGAGAAATAATTTTTCTTTCATTTATCAGATGTCTCTCTTCTGCATTGACTAAGACACTTGCCCATACCCTTCTATAACCCTAAAATATTTTGTTTTTAGATTTCATACATCCTATGACATTTTCAGGGGCACAACAGGGTTGGCACCCTCATACCTCATACAGGAGCTTACATCGTCTTTCTTCCACCTTCAAACGACAGTACAAGTTCCTCGGATTTCCTGTAATAATGTTAGGTTAAGTCATGGAAGCCGTCAGTGGGACAGGTGAAAAAGTTAATACCTAGCTCCATGGAATTTGTCTAGAATCCTTAAAAAAAAAAAAAAAAAGTATTTTGTAAAAGAAGAATACATTAGTAGTAATTCCTATTGTTATTGTAGAAGGTAATATAATTATCAAATGTAATGTCCATTTAAATATGCAGGCACTCAGTTAATGCTTGCTATTGTTGAAGATGTTTTTGTTATTAAAAGCTATCATGAGGCCAACTCATTCCTCTACACTCTATTCATTTATTAAAATTAAACATGTAAATCATATTTCAGGTCCTCCTCAAATTATAGCTTTGAGCATAGAGGAGATACGCCAGAAGAAGAAGAGAGCTATTTATTTTTAAATATCTATTTGAGAAAAAAATAAAATAAATACAATAAAATATCTATTTGAGATCATAAGAATCACTCAATTTCAAAATTTCTTAAGTATTACTTCTAAAAAGCAGCCATGTGTTGGGAACATAAAGAAATATAACGGCTCTTATGCTTGTCTAGTTATGCTGCCAGGAACACTTAACACCAACACATTCGTGATGGTCAATCTCCAGCCAATTCTTCTCCATTTATTTTTAGGCCCAAGATTGTCAAACCCCAGGGTTGAAGTTAGAGAAGAAAATTAAAACAATTCCAGGGAAACAAAACAAAACAAAACACTTTCCCTAATCTTGTAGTTCTTGAATTCTAGGCACTCGTTTCTCTCTTTCTCCGAGACTCATCTGTTCCTTCCTCCCCTTTATTAATCCAAAGACTAATGTTACTACAATCAGGGACATTAGGGTGACTAATAGACTTAGCAAAAGTAAAAAAGAAAAAGCTAGTAATGTGTGTGTTGAAAACTGTATAAGGAAAAAAGTTAATCTTACATAATTGATTGAAACTAGATTATTTTAAACCCATTTTGGAATACAATAGTCTTTAAAATAGAAATTTAAAATATGTATGTGTTACAAGCAATGTATACCCCTAGAACACTAGTAATCTAGTATATAGAGATACATAGACAAACACAGAAATTTTTGCTTTCGTGAGAGACATCTAATTCCAGTTTGGGCAAAAAGACTCACTAATTTACAAATTGAGGAATTAAATCTGAAGAATGGTTCCCTTGAAAATACGATAAACTAAGGACTAGAACGTTTTCAGCATTTTCTCTCCCCACCTCCACCCCTTTTCTCAATGTCTCGAGTCTCTCCTCATTGTTTCTTAAACACAGAGGTAGATCCCAATCTCTTCACTTTGGAGTATCCACTGCCGAAGAAAGAACCGGTAATTTAGAACAAGCCTCAATAACTGATCCAAACAATTTTGGCAGGAAAGCTGGATCTTGTAGGAATTCCATTAATTCCACTAATTAGGGATTCACTAATTCCAAAATTACCATTTATACGTGGGTGGGATGTATGAGAGATCCGTATAGAAGGAGAAAGGGGAGGCTGGGCACAAAACATATATGTATTACGTATATATGTGTGTGCTATATGCATTAACATATGATTTCATGTATCATATATAAAAATCAATACACATGGATTGTAGAGCTCACCATGAAAGAGAAGAAAAAGTCTTCTATTAATAATATAAAATATCTCCATAAATTTTTATAGCAAAAGATTTCTTCAGTGAGGCATGAAAAAAACTAATTACAAACACAAAGCTTGAAAACTTAGACTACATTTAAATAGGATCTCCTGGGGGCACCTGGGTGGCTCAGTAGGTTTAGCATCCAACTTCGGCTCAGGTCATGATCTCACGGTCCATGAGTTCGAGCCCCACGTCGGGCTCTGTGCTGACCACTCAGAGCCTGGAGCCTGTTTCAGATTCTGTGTATCCCTCTCTCTCTGACCCTCCCCCATTCATGCTCTGTCTCTCTCTGTCTCAAAAGTAAATAAACGTTAAAAAATAAATAAATAAATAAATAAATAAATAAATAAATAGGATCTCCTGTTTGGCAAACCCATGGTTAAGAAAGTAGAAAGGACAAGATATTTGCAGCACATGTAAGTCATAAAAGTAACTACAACTGCATTATATAAAACATTCCTACAAATGAAAAGTAAAATACACAGAAATGATAGCATAAAACGATGTTCAAAAAGTTCCAAGTATCACTTTATAAAAGACAAGTCCAAATGGTCAATAAACACAAAATGTGCTTTACTCCATTAGTTATCACTGAACTTGCATGAGAAGCCACTGTGCACCTCCCTATATCTCCTGTTTCATCTCTAATTGCAGTCATGTCTTTCAGTCTTGCTCAGACAGCATCTTGCCTTAGGAGTGTGTCATGTATTTCTGTCTGTTTCGGGGCTTCTCCAATGTTAAGAACACCAGTAAAAGCCTACTGGGCAAGTGTGGAAGTGTAGGGAGGCTTGGCTAACCGTCCACCAAAGGAGGACTAGTCAATAAATAATTATCCTCCTAGTTGATCCTTGGGCAGAGGATTCTGAGTGGTTTTCTGTGCACTCTTCATTAGGCCCTAGACAGGAACATGCCCTAACTGACCACAGTGGTGACCTCTATGACACACGTTTATATTGGGTTTTCGTTTTTCAGTCAGACCCCAAGGTCCTTGTTTCCTGCTTCCTTGGATGTCATGCTACCTATGAGTTCTTTTCTTACGCTCTGCTTTCTTTCTTTCTTCTTTCTTTCTTTCTTTCTTTCTTTCTCTTTTAAGTTTATTTATTCATTTATTTAGAGAGAGAGAGAGAGAGAGAGAGAACAAGTGGAGGAAAGGCAGAAAGAGAGAATCCCAACCAGGCTCCACACTGTCAGCACAAAGCCTGACGCAGGGCTCAAACTCACAAACTTGGAGATCATGACTGGAGCTGAAATCAAGAGTTGGACATCCAGCCAAATGAGCCACCCAGGTGTCCCTTAGGCTCTGTTTTCAAAAAGAAATTCAACCTAAGACAGACATACAAATTAAGGCCACAGCAACATTCCTTTAAGCACATACCAGAATAAGTTAAACTACAACCCACAGTTGGTAAGGATATGGATCAACACTCTCATACAATGCTCATGGGAATGCAACCAGTATTCATATTGTGGAACATTCACCAAGATGGACCACTTACTGGGCCATAAAACACACCTTAACGAGTTGAAAAAGATAGAAATCATAAAATGTCTGTTTCCAGTTGGAATTAAACTAGAAATCAATAACAGAAATATAGCTTAAAATTCAAAAACACTTGGGAAACTAAACGACACACTTATAAATAACACATGGGGCAAAAAGAAATCTCAAGAGAAATTAAAATTTATTCTGAACTAAATGAAAATGAATAAAACAACTTGATAAAATTTGTGGGATATATACTGAAGGCAGTGCTTAAAGGGAAATTTGTACCACTGAATACATATATTAGAAAAAAATCAATAATCTAAGCTTCCACCTTAGGACACTCAAAAAAAAGTAGAGAGAGAAAGATAAAATTGATTTCAAAATAAGCAGAGAGAGAAAAATAAGAATTGTAGCAGAAATCAATGAAATGGAAAACAAGGCCAATAGAGAAATCAATAAAACCAAAGTTGTTTCTTTGATAGTGTGAATAATAATGACAAGTCTAATGTCAGGCTATGAAAAAAAAGAGAGAAGACACAAACTACTAAATATCAGAAATGAAGGAGAGATAAATACAAATCCCAAGGATGTTAAAAAGATAGTCAGGGAATACTATGAACAATTCTGTGGCCACAAATTTGATAATCTAGATGAAATGGGCCAATTCCTTGAAAGACAAAACCTGCTAAAACTCACATAAGAAAGAGACAATGTGAGTAGGCCTATACCTCTCAAAGAAATTAATACAATAATTAACAACCTTCCAAAAAAGAAAACACCAAATCCAGATGGGCTCACTGGTTAATTCTACCAAACATTTAAGAAATAAATCATATCAATGCTCTATAGTTTCTTTCAGAAGACAGAAGCAGAGGGAACATTTCTTAATCCATTCTATTAAGCCAGCACTACTCTAAAACAAAGACATTTCAATAAAAGAAAGCTACAGATCAATATTTTCCATGAACATAGATGTAAAAATTCTCAACAAAATATTATAAAATTGACTACAACAATGAAAAGCATGAGTTATACACCATACCAATTGGGATTTATCCAGGTATGCAAGACAGGTTAACATCTGAAAACCAATTAATGTAGTCTATCACAACAGGCTAAAAAAGAAAAACCACCTAGTCATATCAATAGATGCAGAAAAGGCATTTGACAAAAATCCAACACCCATTCATGATTAAAAAAACAAACAAATAAACAAACAAAAACCTCTTAATAAACAATAAATGGGAGGGGAACTTCCTCAAATCAATAAAGAACAGCTACAAAACTAACAGCTAACATCATACTTAATGGTCAGAAACTAGAAGCTTTCTTACTAAGATCAAACAAAGCAAAGATGTCCCCTCAAACCATTCCTTTCTAAAACCGTACTTGAAGACCTAGCTATTACAACAACAAAAGGAAAGAAAAAACTAGAAACTGATTAGAAAGGAAGAAATAAAACAATCTTTGTTTGCAGATAATATGATCGTTTATGTACAGAATTCAGAAGAATCAACATAACTACTGGAACCAATATAAGCAATTATAGCAAGGTTCAGGATATAAGGCTAAAATATAAAAATCAATCCAATTCCTATTTACAAGTGGAATTTGAAATTAAAAACATAATACCATTTACATTAGCACCCCAAAAATAGAATACTTAGCTATAAATCTAACAAAATATGTACAAGATCCACATGAGGAAAACTACAAAACTCTGATGAACAAAATCAAAGGACTAAATAAATGGAAAAAATAACCCATATTCTAGGATAAGGACTCTCAATATTGTCAAGGTGTTAGTTCTTCGTAACTTGATCTTTTGATTTAATGCAATCCCAGTCGAAACCACAAGTGATGCTATGGATATTAACAAACTAATTCTATTTATTTATTTTTTTTTTTTAATTTTTTTTTTCAACGTTTATTTATTTTTGGGACAGAGAGAGACAGAGCATGAACGGGGGAGGGGCAGAGAGAGAGGGAGACACAGAATCTGAAACAGGCTCCAGGCTCTGAGCCATCAGCCCAGAGCCCGACGCGGGGCTCGAACTCACGGACCGCGAGATCTTGACCTGGCTGAAGTCGGACGCTTAACCGACTGCGCCACCCAGGCGCCCCTAACAAACTAATTCTAAAGTTTATATGAAGAAGCAAAAGACCCAGAATAGCCAACAAAACATTGAAGGAGAAGAAAAAAGTTGTAGAACTGGCCCTACCTAAGAGAAGACTTACTATAAAGCTACAATAATCAAGACAGTTTGATATTGATGAAAGAATAGGCAAACACATTGATGGAAGCAAATACAGACTCCAGAAATAGCCCCACATAAATAAAATTCCTTTGGTCTTTGAAAAAGGAGCAACGGCAATATACTGGAGCAAAGACAGTCTTTTAAGCAAATGGTGCTAGAACTGGACATTCATATGCAAAAATATGAATCTAGACACAGCCTTCACACCCTTCACAGAAGATAATTCAAAACGGATCACAAACATAAATGTAAAATGCAAAACTACAGAACTCTGAGGAGGTAACACAGGACGAAATCCAAATATTCTTGGGTATAGCAATGCCCTTTTAGAGAAACACCAAAAGCAGAATCCACGAAAGAAATAATTGATAAGCTTGACTTTACTAAATTAATTGACTTCATCAATTAAACTAATTGACTTTATTAAACATTTCTGTTTTGTAAAAGATACTGTCAAGAAATGAAATTACAACCATAGACTGAGAGAAAATACTTGCAAAAAATCTCATAAAGGATGATTATCAGAACTCTTAAGTAGAGAAGAACTTCTAATGTATAAGAACTCTTAAAACTCAAAAAATAGGGAAAAAATGGGAAAATAGACAACTTGATTAAGAAAATGGATCAAAAACCTTCATAGACACCTCACCAAAGAAGATATGCAGGTGGAAAATAAGCATATGAAGAACTGGTCCACATCATATCACTAATGAATTGTAAATTAATACAATGAGACATCAGTACACCTACTAGAATGACCAAAATCCAGAACACTGACAATAAGCAACAACAAATGCCGGCAAGGATGTATAGCAACAGGGATTCTCATTTATTGTCCGTGGAGACGCAAGATGGTACAGACACTTTGGAGGATAATTTAGCAGCATCTTATAAAACTAAATACACTGCCTATATGATCCAGCAAGCCTGCCCCTTGGTGAAAGGAATTGAAAACTTGTATCTACATAAAAACCTGCATACGAATGTTTACAGCAACTTTATTCATAATTTCTACATCCTGGAAGAAGCCAAGAAGTACTTCAATAGGTGAATGGACACATAAACTAAACACAGACACACAAACATTGTCTGTATAACCAGACAATGGAATGTTATACACTAAAATGAGCTCTCAAGCCATGAAAGCACAGGAAGGAACTCCACTGCATGCATCACTAAGTGAAAGAAGCCAATGTGAAAAGGTTACATATTGTAGGATTCCAACTATATGACTTTCTGAAAGACGTAAAAAAGAAAAACAAAAGTGTGGGTATAGTAAAAAGATCAGTGATTGCCAGAATCTAGGAGGGTGGGGGAGGGATGAATATGTGGAACACAGAGGATTCCTAGGTCAATGAAACGATTCTGCATGAAACTATAAGCGTGAGTACAGGTCATCGTACATTTTCCAAACCCACCGGGTATAAAACACCAAGAGCCAACCCTGATATAAGCTCTGGACTTCTGGTAATAATGATGTGTCAATGTAGGTTCCTCAGTTGTAACAAAGGTATCACTTTGGTGGCAGCTGTTGATATGAGCGGCTATGCAGGAGTGGGGTCAGGAATATAAGGGAAATCTCTGTACCTCAGCTCAATTTTACTATGAACCTAAAACTACCCGAAAAAATAAAGTCTATTTTGAAAAATATCATGGAAATAAATACATAAAATCAGGACAGAGTGTACATTCTCTGTAGAGAGAAGCATAACTGTCTAGAATGGAACACTGGAGGTTTCCAAGGTGTAATGACTGTTTCATCTGTTTTTTACCTTGATGATGGTTACCCTGGTGTTTGTTTTGCTATAAACCAGTTAGCTTTACATTTTTATTTTGTGCACCCTAAGTATACAATATTTCAAAGCAACAAATATTGAAAAGCAAATAAACAAAAATAGATGAATAAGGCATAAGTCTACAGAGAAGGACAAGTTTTCAAGGAGAATGATTGCACAGTATCCCCCCATGGAGCTAATTAATTCTTCATTTTTGTTTCCAAAATAAAATAAGGCCACTTAAGTAAACTTGGTTTGTTTCTTGGCCCAGGACAATGAATGGAGAAGGCTATACTAGTACTCAAGCTTGACTGCCTCCCAGGAGCCATACAAGGCCTCTTATATCCCAAAGCCTGCCCTCAGTCCACAACATGTGTTTATGGATGTTATTTTTATACTTGCTCACAGCTATAATAACATTCCGTAAGGATGCACAGCACCGAGGTCTAAATACATGTGTGGGTGCTGCCATCAGGGCTCTTGGCTCATGGCCATCCTAAACCCAGAGGTTAGGTTAATTCATGAAGTTTTCCTTGGGTTTTACTATGATTCTTTCTTTGACTTTACTCTTTTGTCCTTAATATATTATGATTTTGCTATAAGACACTCCTATGTCAAATGAGACTCTTTTTTGCTAAAAGTAACACTTCATAATCAATTTTCATCATTTCGAACAGCATTATTAGATTTATTTAACTCAGCTTCAGCACACTGGACCTACAAATTCATATTTTAAAGTTGTTTTTGGACAGGATTGTTCCTGTCTGAAATGATAGCAAACAAAAGTTGGAGTCACATGGTTACATGTGGTAAGATTAACATGCTACAGGTAAAAATGCCAGGCTTCCTGTATTAAAAAAAAACAAAAAACAAAAAACAAACAAAAAAAACCCCACACAAAACACATAAAGCAAAAATTAAAAAGCATAGTGCTCCAAATTACCTGTTTATCTAATGTTGATTCATCCAGAAGTCTTAACATAATATTCAGAAAGTGGAAGCTTTTCTTCACTACAAGTACTGATTAGTTTAGACCAAAGGTTGACTCTTTTCAATGATATAACATTATGATCTGAATGACACAAGAAAGTCATAAGTCATTTGAAACCTTATCAGCTATAGCTACTTAATGATATAACAAAGTATTTCCATTAAAAGTCTTTCTCATTTCATGAGTAAGAAGGAAGGGGAATTTCTGACTCTCCTTTTATTCTTGGATAGATATTCATTGATAGTCAGTCCTGTTTTGGCATGTGTCTAGAAGGACCATGATTTTCCACCCTTCTTTGCTGGTGGTAGGACACTAATCTATACAAGAACCCACCAATTTGACATTGTCCCACATTATTTTATGCCAGAATGATGTCTTGTATATGTTGGCTTAATTTAGAAAGCAAATCTCAAGACTTCTACAAATCTAAGAAAAATGTTAATAAAATCCAGTGAAGGTAAGTGTGTGGTAAAGCATTTCTGTCCAGCAGAAACATAGATATAAGCTATCCAGAGAAAAAGTTCAATATGTGCTAAAAAACTAGAAATATTAATATTCTTTGACCCATTAATTTTAGTTCTAGAAATACTGAATACATAAATGTGTGCACAGAGGTGCTCGTGTTTATAATAGCAAAGCAGTGGAAACAAATTAAATATCCAAACATAGTAGAATTACAGTTTTCAAGAATTTTGAAAATATTTTAACAATTTGTTAAAAACAATATAATATATAGTAAATATTGTGATGTATTTACATATTTCTAAAAATGTCAAATTTTAAAATATAAATGATGTATGCAAAAAAGTACTGAAAGAGAACTGTGTTAACCAAAATGTTAACAAGCATTATCTCTGGATTTCAGATGGGTAAAGATTAAGTCCTTAGTGAAAGGAGTTAATACTGAGACTCTCTTGTTCCTGAAGTTCACACATGCCCTTCCTTCACTGTTGTGTCCCGATAGATTTAAGAAGCACAAGTTTTCAATCTCAAATGCAGTGCCAGTGCAAATTTATGCTTAATATTTTAACGGCACTTATCTTAATGTGCACTTTGGCACTCCTGTGAAGCCACAATTTTTCTGAAATTTGCAACACATTTATCCTACAGCCTGTTTTCTCTTGCTTTCACACATGTATCCTTCGGTGACTTAATTAGCTTTTTTACTTTGATATTCAGCAACCAGTACACAGCATGACTGAATTGATCAGCTCTCGTCCCACTACTGAGATATAGGTGTTTGTTTAACAATGGAACACCTTAACTCTGAAGATGAAAAATTGTCACTTTGACAACAGTGTTTGATGAAAAGTTAAACACACACACTGACAGTTATTTGGGGGTGTTAAATGTTCTGTAAACATACCCAGGATTTTAAGGCAATACATTAACATGTGACTGAAATTCTCTGAACCAATGATTCCATTAAAACAAAAAACAAAAAGCAAAACTGGGTCTTTAAGGTGAAAAGCAAGACCACATGGTGGGTCCAATTGTACCTGTTGTGAATTTTACAGTCCATCTTGATAATGCAGCAAAATCTAGGAGAATAGTATGCAATTAATATTCAAACAGAAAGGGTCTAATATTTACATTTAAACTTTGGTAAATTTGGAAAATTCTGCCATTTTCGCACTTCAATATATATGAAAAATGGAACAAGTGCCACAGTGTTTATGGAAGGCAAGAACTCTGAGTTAAAAATACAAAAACAAAAAATGAGCATGGACACTAGTGAGAATCAGCTGATAGCAATAATGTACTTCCTGGTATTGCTAGTACCCTTCCATTAAGCAAAGTAGTTAAACAGAAAAGTGCTTTGGTTTCCAGTGACTCAGCCTCGGAGACGTCACATGTGACGTCACAGCCTTGGGTGGAAAAGCACCAAGAGAAAAGGATTTGGTCGTGATATGGGCTTGCCCGGGTGCATATGCTCTCTGCTTGCATGATGCTTTGTAGTTCAACCTGACTCTTCCTTGAGTAGTGACTAGTGATGAAATTTGGGAAATGAGTATTTTTCACGCCACTTTTTCAAGAGGATTCACGCAGTTGGCATGTATCTTAAGCCACCTCCATCCTGAAGGATAGTGTTGCGGCCATGATACTATGATGCCTGCCTATGGGTCCTAGTGTTGCAGACACTAAAGGACAGTTTCTTCTCTATGCCCTGCATTTATTCACATTTATTCACACAAATAAATAAGTTTATTTTTAGGAGAATGGTTCTAAGTACTTAATTCTCAAGGCCTATGTTACTGAGTTAGAGATAAATTAGAGATAACCTGAATAAGCTATACCCATTATCTATTATTCCTCTATTCTAGATTACTCAATAGGCAGCCCAAATAGCCTCTACTGATTATCACTTAATGACAAAAAATAAGTCTAAATGATGGGAATAAGCATTAAATCACTACAATGATGCCATTAGGGGAAGAAACTGGAATGCATGAGAGTCAAATATCAAAGCAAGGATTTGAACACAGGCTCGTTAGTCTTTAGGCCCTTGTTTTAACTATTATTCTTCTGAAGCTCCCTTCTCTATTCTCATATGCAACTTCTCGTATGTCCAGGATGATAAAATGAATTATCCACACTTGTTACAAATAACGAAACCTTGCATCATGAAATAAACACCTGTAATACAGTAATGATTTTTATTTGTTAATGTTTGTAGATGGTTCTATATACAGGTGATTTACCTTTTGTATGTAATAAGGCAGGGATAAAATGAAATAATTATTTGTATTTCAGATTTTTATATAGTTTATACATAGGTTAAGAAATCTGTAAAACAAACAGACAATAATGAAAGTAGCAAACTCTCCCTAATAACGTGGGGTCAATTGTCCTATAATTTGGTTCATTCCTATAGGAACTGACTTGGAGCCTATGCTTTATAAGATTTTTAGATTGCCTTTTTATAGGTTTATCTTCTGGCTAGTAAGCTATTCATTGCTATTCTCAATGAGCAACACATAAGTCTCCCTTTCCTAATTTGTTCTTTCTAATTGCCTCCAATCTGAGATCTTGTATAATCTTGATTGTTAGACTTGCTTGAAAACTGAGATAAGACGATGTGTGTAAAGATGAGAGGCTCTTCTCTAAGTACAAGAGAGTTCTATTTCTCATGAGTTTGTACCATTGACTTTAATTCTTCTATTTTGGCTTCTTCCGGATATTTAAGTTTGTTAGTGGTATAGGGCAGTCATAGAGAATTGAAAGAAATGCAAGTAAGTTGCAAAAAAAGAGAACAGAAAACTGTTAGTTCTCAGAGGATTCATTAAGAACACAAACACTCAAGTATTTATGCAATTGAAAAACCTTCAGAAGCTATGTCCAATTAATGAGCAAGTACACTATTCAAAATATAAGACGTGACCATACTTGTACGATTCTAAAGAAGGAATGAGAAAGTACTTCCTTGAATAGCAGTCTAAACTGGTAGTCAGAATTCGTTTCTGCAGGAGGAGAGGGGAAGCTCTCCACTCCAGAAAGAGGTCTCTCCTACCTCTACCACTCCGCACCCTTTCCTCCATTTTCTCAAAATGAGTAAAGCATGAATCTATTCTGTTCAGGATGTAGAATGTTATTTGAGGGCATATACACCCATGTGTAGAAACCACCTGAATTTACTGGCCTCCTTCCGAGATACGACCACCTCCTCTCTACCTTTTCTATGATGAGAAAACCCAAGAAGGCCTTAACGTGAAAATCCCTGTTCTCTTTCCTGTATTCTCACGTAGAAAGTGTTGACATAAACTGACCCAAGCCTAAGACATTTTGGCTCTATGGTTCTCCATCTGAACACTTAAGTGTGCAGGCTATTCCTTCAGGTTCCAAGATAACGCAGGCAACCAGAGGACTGTAGTTTCTCAAAATTGAGATTTAAACCTTAAGGGAAATAATGGCCCATGCAGGCCTCCCACCCAAAGCATATGCCTCAAGCTGCTCACTAGAATTCTGTGAGCTGACGGTATCTACCGAGCTGATGATAAAATGACACGTTGATTCTCACTGACTCTTGGCCCTTCTACACAGTTCCCTTGAGGATTTCATTAGAAGAGAGGTGACTGGCAAGACAGGACTGGGAAACTCATTCATTCTTTCAACAAGTACCATCAAATATAACATATTCAAACCCCAACCTGGCTTCAAAACCCTCTAAACATACAGATGAGTTGCTTTACTGAGTATCTACCACCCTGCTATTGAAAATAACAATGAGTATGGATAGGTTCAGAGTAAGAAATGATGAATAAAGGAAAATTTTACATTTGTCGTCTCATTTGGAGAAATTATAACATTTTATTAATCTCTGCTTTAAGGATACACGAAAGAAACCCATACACTTCACTCTGAATGAGATACACTATACCTTCTTATGACATTTGCTCGGTCCCTCTGCCTGTTCAATTTGCCTCAATTTGTTATGAAAAATAACATTCTCATCAACCTATATCACAGTGAGTTGGAATACCTTCTGGCATAATAGGCTTTCAGTTAAAATAATAACGGTCATTAAAATTCAAGTTCCCAGAAGGCAGAATCTTTGTACTCTCTCTGGTCTATATTCTACGTAATGCATTTGTCTTTCACAGTACCAGTGATCAGGATGGTAACACACAGCGTCCAACAGCAAAATAGCATATGTCATAGTGAGGTTGTTTGGGAACTCACAGTTGTGTGGTTGTAATAGTTGCCTGTTGGCTATATATACTTGCAGTGTGAGATAAAAATGAATCACGTGCGTCTTCCCCTCAGTGATGCGCTTACCACAGGAAAGAGTAAGTATCGTTTTAGAGTCTGGTCACAACTTGACAAAAGAGAACATAAAAATGGGTGCTTACGTGTTGTTAAAGCACAGGGATTCCAAAAAGGGACTTCTCTCCAAGAGAAAAGTAAGTTACTGTGTAGAACCTTGGTGTCCTCTAAAAATCGGAAGCTGTTGCCGCAAGTCGAACTACCACCGGAGGTAGTAGGTGGAGAAGGTGCCAAAGTGCCGACACGGGGCCAGGTGTTCCCCCCCGCAAGCAGCTGCTGCAGAGTGATTCACAGTTTGCAAAAGCAAATTTCTCAGCGACAGAGACGCCCGGGTTCACTCACGGCCAAGAAGCTTTCTATTTCATTTGAACAACTCTGTGAATGGGTGAACGGAGACACCGTCTTCCCCAATCCAAAAGGCTACAGGGACAAACCAAATGTAACTGACATGGCAGGAGAGACCCGACAAGGGAATTAGCTACTCCCGGGACTTCTGCACACTGGTGTATGATCTAACATACATCATTTCAATTCTCTAGCTCTCAGCTCCCTAAGACATAAAATTAGAGGATTAGACAAATCATGCCAGCTTTTAGACTTCACAATTCTAAGCAACATGGTGTAAATAACTACCCAGAATTCTTTAATATTTAATAAATGATACCCTTTCATACAATGTGCACGTAAACAATAAGGTGACTGATGTATTCAAACTACTTGGACAAATAGATAACGGCAAGAAAGGAGACAATCTCTCCAAATCCACGGATTACACTTTTGAAGATCATTAACAAATTGGTCCACCAGGAGAACTAAAATTACTAAAAGGAAAAATGTAAGTACAGGAACAAAGCAAAAACAACCCATAGTGCCAAGTCTCCATGGAAACTCTGGAGAGTAAGCACGAGTGCCACAAACATCATGCTGAGAAAAAAAGTGTTACACGCATACATTTTGCTAAAATTTGAAAAAAAAATATAAAGATTCTAGCCACTATATGTTAGATAGTAGTACTCTCTAAATATTTGATGGTTCCATCAGCATTATTATTTGATGGCACTGCCTGTCGCTTCATTGAGATTCTGCTGATTCCTGGGCATCCTACAGTCCGAGACATGGAAAGACATAAAATGGCATGTAGTCCCCTCGAGCTGATACTTAGCATTCCTACAATGGGCCATTTTATGTCCCCCCTCATTCTGACTGTGTAGGGCATGCATGATACTCACGTACGGTCAAAGTGTGAGGTGGGGATTTATCGGACCCAGGAAGCAATACTCAAAATAAACAGATGGGAGCTGACAAAAAAATCCAGGCTCATATTGGTAGTGAATCTTTTTATAAGCAGGTGATATGGAAATTCTCTGAGATGAAAAAAGTCATTTAAACCATATCCCTCTCTAGGGGCGCCTGGGTGGCTCTGTTGGTTAAGCATCCGATGTCAGCTCAGGTCACGATCTCACGGTTTGTGAGTTCAAGCCTTGCATCAGGCTCCGTGCTGACAGCTTGGAGCCTAGAGCCTGCTTCAGATTCTGTGTCTCCCCCTCTCTCTGCTCCTCCCCTGCTCATGCTCTGTCTCTCTCTGTCTCTCAATAACAAATAAATGTTTAAAAAAAATATTAAACTATATCTCTCTCTGAAAAAGGAAATTCTCAGATCGTTGCACATTCACAAGACTTGCATGTCCCTGTGAAGACCCCTCTAAAGAGAACTACTACATCCTTTGCGGGTCACCAAGGAATCAGGGTGACACAGCTACCTTGTTGCATGCCGGAGACAATTGCTTTTAAATTATTCTACAATGAGAAGAAACGCTTCCACCTCCAAATAGATTACGGTTAACAGAATAAACGAAAGACTTACGCTAACCAATTTAACTTCTTTTATCAGACAGGAAAAAGGAAATGAGTGCCAATGAAAGACGTGTTTTAGACACAAAGACTAAGCAGCTCATTTGTTTTGATTCGCAAGCCATACTCTCTATCAGCTCAAAATGTGTGGTCTGAAAAAAAAAATAAAACAAAGCAAAACAAAAAAAAAAAACAAAAAAAACAAAAAAAAAAAAGTGTGGTCTGTTTTCCATGGTACCCTAGATCAATTTTAAAGGAATAGGAATTATTTATTTATCAATTATTTGTCAACCATAATAATTTTCCCTGTTTCTCCTTCACAGAGTAGTTTCCCATATCCATTTAGGTTTTATAGTAACGAGTTTTAGGGATTTTTCTTCTTTTATCTTTTTGAATTTTTTTTTTTTTTTTTTTTTTTTTTTTTTTTTTTAATATTCTTCCTCTCACTTGATGCATTCAGGTCCTGATCCCACAGTTCCTGAGATGGAACCTGATGTGGGGCTCCACACGGACAGTGCAGAGCCTGTTTGGGATTCTCTCTTCCCCTCTCCCCCCCCCCCACCCCCCACCCTGTCCCGCTCACAAGCATGCACACACTCTTGTGCTCTCTCTCAAAATAAATAAATAAACATTAAAAAAAAAAAAAAAAAAAAAAGACCCTGTCCTTGTCCCAGTTAGGTGAACAGTGGCAAAGAAAAACAAGTGTAAATAAAGCATTCAACGAGGTATTAAATGTACAGAGATAAAAGTACAATACTGTAAAACTAAGAAATGCAAAGGAATGACTAGGCTCTGTTGTCTACGGGAGGCGAGGAGGTCAGAAAATCATTGGGGGTAGTTAAACACCGAAGCTGCATAGTGAGCGAGAAGTTCAATGTGCTGGTAAAACACTCTAGGCAGGAAACATATTAGTTCTAATACTAGTCCAATTCCGTATGTGTCACCTGGCTTCATACTGTCCCACAGCTGAAACTACTGTCTTTTCTGGTTTTCTCTATACGCTTTAATTTCAATAACCAATCTATTCACCTTCAAGTTCTTGGATTTCTTTAACCTGTCGTATCCAAGCTGCTGCTGAAATCTCAGATGGATTTTGCAGTTCAGTAATTTCCATTCGGTACCCTCTTTTAAGACTGTAATACACTTAATTATATGAGAACATGGGCAAGGGACTGGAAAACTGGATTAGCAACTTTTTGAAAAGTCAAGTATTGACCTTGTTTTCTTTGCAAAGAAACAACGTCTACCGTAATTTCTAACGCCAACTTGGCTTTATCTAACACTTTTCCGCTTTTTAAGGAGAACTATCTTCTCTTCCTCCACAACACAAAAATCAAAGATTGGCAAGTTGCCAATACCAGATTTCACACTTCTAATGTGGATACTAGAGGTGCCATTGATTTTGGAACAGTAGGACACTACTGAGATCAGTGGGCTATGTACCTACCGTACCTGATATAAACGTACCCACTATTCCTTACACTGCCTCTTTTTCACTGTTCTCCCTCCTCTCCAAAAAGGAGAGCAAGAAACGTGGGATACACAAGACAGCATTTAGTTTTTTCATGAGGCACTGTCTCTAAAAGAGATTAACCCAGGAAATCACGGTTTCCTACGGTAGTCCTTAACGTGCGCAGCTCCGGAAATGAAATATCCCACCATTACACAAACATTTTACTTATTAACCAATCTATATAAATAATGAAATTACTCACACTGAAGGCCCAGCCTACACTCCATTCCGTTTTTCTGATGCGCGGGAGCACACGTGTAAGCTCTGGCGCCAACCTTTCGCGTCTCTTAAGAACGAATGATGGACAACTTGGTTTGAACAATCAGAAGGATTTTTCATCACAACCGAAGCCATTGCATAGTGTAGCAATTCCTTTTTTCCTATCTTAATCAGTGGCAGTCATTCCTAAGAATGCGTCGTCCAACAAATACACGTGCTGAGGATTTGCTACTTGTCCGTGATGTATGCTGACTCCGCCTGCTATCATCCAACACCCTAGCACGGCATTTGCTTTGCGGTCTGTATTCAGGATGCTGGTGCAAGGTCAAGAGCTAACTCAGAAAATACATCTTTACACGGGCATTTTAACTCCTGATCAGACAGGAGCTCCTGCGCACCTATGCTCAGGGCGACGGGCCTCTGTACACCTCTTAGCAGAATCCAGCCCTTCTCGTCCACGAACAAGTTTTGTTGCTTCTGCAGCAGGTCGTTTCTGGAGAGCCTCGCCTCGCTGCCCCTTTGACCTGCAGCTGCATTTCGTGGTCAGCCTCGGGCAGGGGCAGGAAAGTGAAGAGCTTCAGGCACCTCGCTACCGTCTCATCTTGTGGCCTGACAAAGAATTGACAGAATTCAGACGGAAACGTCTTAGGTCTGTTTAGCCAAACGGCAATGCCAGCACACGTCACCGCATCTGCTCCCGTTGTGATCAGTGGAACCCAGATTTCAACCATGTCCCTCCAGCCACCTCGTGGGTGAACTTGCATCCGGACACGAGGTCGCCCAGCTAGTCGGATCCACCCTGCGGGACGTGACATCCAAATCGGGTAGTCGGAGTCATGGGCCAGGGGCCCCGCGCCCAAGAAGTAAGACAAAACCCGCCCGGGGCTCCTGAGCCAGGGTGAACGTAGAGTGCTCTCGGCAGCACGCCCACGCGAAGGCGGCCGTCCACAGCCGCCAGGAAGCCCGCCCGGTGCTGCTTCCGGTCCCGGGCGGGGTTGTCCGGCACCACCAAGCTGCCCCAGGTCCGCCCGTCGGTGAAGAGCGGCTGGTGATTACCCGCCGCCAGAGTTTTCAGGGTTGACGCGAATCGCATCTCGCGCTCCCTGGCCTGCAGCTCCCGTCGGAGGAGCATCGTGGCGCTTCCCTCCAGAGCCGTCATTTTGAGGCAGGCTCTCTGGAAGCGGTACCGGCCGAGCAGCGCCAGCAGATGCTCCCTCCAAAGTGAGTCGGCCGCGGTGTTGCAGCCTCTGAGGAAAGTTGCCTGCCCTGCGTGGTGTGGGAGCTACGGGAGCTCTGTCTGCATTCTCCTCGCAGGTAAGAGCTCCTTGAACTTTGATGCGCCGCCAGCAACCCCTGAGCGTCCGAGTGGCGTCGTGCAGTCCTAGGGACAAGGCTTCTAACCGCGGCCTGCCCTGGAAGAGCGCTGTGACGTGGGCGCCGCCATCTTGGTGGCAGCACGAAAGGAATGCTGGGAGCTTAGAGCCCCCATCCCCCCCCTCCACACCCCTCAGTACCAGCCTGCTGCCCGCCTTGCTGTGTTTTTAAGAACAATTTTAATACGGTGCATTTGAAGCATAAAAAATTTGTCAGAATGTGTGTGCGTACTATATCAAACCATCACCACATTCAAGACAGCAAATATTTTTGTCGCCTTCAGAAATTCCTTTGTATTCTTTTGTATCACTTCCACTGATATATCCCCAGGCAGTCACTGATAGGCTTTCTGTCACTACAGATTAGTTTGCATTTCCAGGAGTTATCTGCAAATGGAATCGAGTAGGAGATCCTTTTTTTTCCCCCTGGCTTCTTTCAGTCAGAATAACCGTTTTGGAATGCATCCCTATTTATCAATAGTTTCACAGACGCGCGCGCGCGCACATACACACACACACACACACACACACACACACACACACAGAGCCCTACCTGCCTTTTTGTATTTGGTCTTAAGTGTACCACAGTTCATCGGTTCACCTGATGATAGACACTTGGTTTCCATTTCGGGACTATTGGAAATAAAGGTGGTATAACTTTGACATACACATATACGTATATATTTTTTTAAATTCCTCTTGAGTAACTGCCAGAAAAAAAATCACAATATGTATATGCTTAACTTTGTAAGAAACTGCCAAGTATTTTCCAACATGGTTGTATAGTTCTACCAGTAGCAGATGAGAGTTCAAATAGATCCGCATCCTTGAGAACAAAAATCATAATAAGAGTTGTTCAAATTAATTTTAGTAACTTAAAAATTGGTTTTTGGTGCTATGTCATTGAGATTTTAATTTTCAGTTTCTCTCATAAGTATTAATACGGTGCATTTTTCATGTGTTTATTGGACATTTACGTATTTTGTAAAGTGTTTGAGGCTTTATCAGTGTTTTAAAACCATGGTCTGTGGTCTTCATATTGAATTGAAAGAGATCTTTATATATTCTATATACAGCTTCTTTGTCTGATACATGTCCTGTAAGACTTTTCTCCCCATCTAATCCTTGCCTTATTTTCATAATAGTGTCTTTCAGAAAGCAAAATATTTCATTTGCACAGACGATTTATAGATCTATAGATATGTGATTATCAACCTGGATCTAAAGCTATGTATTATGGCTTGCATTATTTGTGTTCTCTCTGAAAAAACATTGCCTACCCCAAGTTTTTGATGATTTTATTCTAAGAATTTTATGATTTCTGATTAAACATTTATATCTATAATACATTTTAAGTGAATATGTGAGTATGGTATGCATTAATGGTCAATTTTAAAAAGTATGTGGTATCCATTTGACCAAGTACGATCTGTTGAAAATAATATACTTTCCCATCAAATTGCCTTCAAGCCTGATTATCAACAGTTCCAGACTTCTAGAGTCAGTTTAATGATCCGCGAATTACGAAGAGCATCATCCCGACCCTTAGTAGAAGAAACCGCAAATTAACAATTTTTCTAAACCATCAGAGGGGTTGGTGAAAAGGGAATTGGTTAATGATAACGGAGCTATACAGGAGAATTTTTAGGGTTGTGGAACTGTTCTGTATGAAACTGTAGTGTTAGGTACAGTGTTGGCATTTGTCAAAACCCATAGAGAGTAAACTTCACTGCATGCAAAATTGGAAATATCAACCATAATGTTGAGATATCCTAACGTGGAGTACAGAAGGTGACATATAAATCCAAATGTATTACAAATATACAGTATGACTTCATTGAAGAGAGTAAAGGTAAAAAGGAACTGACCTGAGTAGCTTTGGAAATAATGTTTTCACTGAGTATTGTTAAGACTACAGACAAAAACAGAACCCTATATAAAGATTGCACTCTAGTTATTAAATTGATTTCCCACAGGAGTATGGGGTAGTAATTCTGAAGCTGCTTTACATGTATTCTACAGCTAAATAAGCAAGTAAATAAATTATAGTTAATGGTACCCAGTTTTCTCACTGTCAAATAAAAAAGTTAAAAATAAGCAAGAGAGGAGGTCTACAATGTCCTGTGGCACTGCATTAACACTAGAGACCCTTCAGATGTGTGCATATGCATAGCTTTGTGTAGACAAATGTATTTCTTAGCTCTGTCCACTGATAGGTCCTACAAACACTGACACCTCAGTTGCAACGTGCACACTGAGAACTCAGCTCTTGGTTTCCAGCTACAGTTCTCTAGTAAGTATAACCAAGGTCCTTTGGAAAAATGATGCCAGCTCGCGGCTCAGAAAATATGACAAGACAACTTGGGAGATCTTGAAGGGCCAGAAAGGAAGTTCAAAGAAAGCAAAGTTAAGCTGGATGTATGTAAAAAGGGCACAGGATCCAATTTAAAGAATTCTCAGTGGCCACACCTGGAAAAAATTGAGCAATAAAATAAATGATAATAATCTATTACAAACCAAAATACAAAATAAATATATTCATCTATATTGATATAAATAAAATGTTAAATGAATAAATGAGGGAGAAGGAATAAGTCTTCCTTAGTGAAAAATTCCAAATAATACATGTAGACAGTCACCAGTCACCATTACAGGAGGTAGAACTTAATTCCAATCTGCTTGGCTCTCCATTGGAATTAACAGCTCATTTGCAAAATGTAAAGGGTCATAAAAGAAAAACAGAAACTTTATGGAAAAGGAACCTGGCAGATATCAACTAAACCAAGGCAAACCTCTTCTGTCAAAAGTCATGTTCATAATATTTATCTCGTGCTATCATGCAGTAAGAAGATAGATCAGTCATTATTCTCCATAAAATAGTAATAGTAGCAGATAGGTGGTTTGGAAGGTAGATAGATGGATAGTAGATAGTAGATAGATATGGTGATATAGAAATATAGTTTTATTTAAAGGAATTGGCTCAGGTGATGCACTGGCAATATAAAATTTGTAGGGCAATAGAAATTCAGGCTGGAAACTAATTTGATTCTGCAGCCTTAAGGCAGAATTCCCTCTTTTCCAGGAAATCTGTTTTTGCTCTTAAAGCTGTCAAATGGTTGGAATGACACCCACCCACATTTTTTAGCATAATCTTCTCAATGTCAACGGATTGTAGATGTTAATCATGTCTATAAGATGTTTTCACAACAACATCTAAATTAGTGTTTGATTAAAAGCCTTGGAAATATAGCCCAGCCAGGTTGAGATGTCAAACTAAACATTATAGAAGTACACCTCACCTTTGTGGTATTCATCCCCCATACCCATAATAATCGCAGTGTAATCATGAGAAAACATCAGGCAGGCACAAATTGAAGACCATTCTACAACATACCTGACTGGGAGTCTTCAAAAGTTTCAGTCTTGTAAAACAAGAAGACAGAGAAATTATCACAGGCCGAAGGAGACTAAACAGTCAGGATAACGTGGAAATAGGGTATCGAGGATTAGACTCTGAAACAGAAAAAGGGAAACTGGTGATGGTGGGAAAACTAGTGGTGTCTAAATGAAGCCTATAGCTTAGTTAGTATATTGTACCTCTGTGTAATTCGTAGTTTGTTTCAAACGTACCATGGTTATGTAAGATGTTTGTTTCAAACGTACCATGGTTATGTAAGATGTTAACATCAGGGAAAATTAGGTAGAGGGTATACAGGAACACTGTTTACTATGTTACCTGATTTTATAGGAGGGGTGCCTGGGTGGTTCAGTCAGTTAAGTGTTGGACTCTTCGTTTCCACCTAGGTCATGATCTCACAGTTTTTTGATTTTGAACCTTGTGTTGTAGGGCTCTGTGTTCACAGCAGGGAGCCTGCTTGAGATTTTCTCTCTCTCTCTCTGTCTCTGTCTCTCTCTGTCTCTCTCTCCCTCTCTCCCTCTCCCCCTCTCCCCCTCTCCCCCTCTCCCCCTCTCTCCTTCTCTCCCTCTCTCCCTCTCCCTCTCCCTCTCTCTCTCTGCCCCTTCCCCGCTAGTGCTGTGTCTGTCTCTCTGAAAATAAATAAACTTATAAAGCTGTTTACAATGTTACAGGAAGCTAAAATTATTCCAAAAAGTTAATTAAGATCAACTGGAAATACTTTAACACATTATAAGCAGAATCAGTATTAGTATTTTATATATAAACAATCAGGTTAAATATATATCATTTGAAAAATAAGTACATGAAAAATAAATAGCCAATTACCTAAAGACAATTTAAATCCACTTGTAATAAAAGTGATTTTAAGGGTACCCGCTCAGTTGGTTAAGTGTCTGACTCTTGATCTCAGTTCAGATCTTCATCTCAAGACTGCACTGGGCTCCACACTGGGCATTGAACCTACTTGAAATAAAGTGACTTTATTTATTTATCTATCTATCTATCTATTTATTTATTTATTTATTTATTTTTGAGACAGAGAGAGACAGAGTGCGAATGGGGGAGGGTCATAGAGAGAGGGAGACACAGAATCTGAAACAGGCTCCAGGCTCTGAGCAGTCAGCACAGAGCCCGACGCGGGGCTCGAACTCACGGACCGCGAGATCATGACCTGAGCCGAAGTCGGACGCTTAACCGACTGAGCCACCCAGGCACCCTGAAATAAAGTGACTTTAAAAACCTGAGATAATATTAAATGTTTGTCAAATTTCCAAATACTTTCGTATTAATGCCCTCCAGATCCAGTGAAAAGATCCATTATGGATACTGTTCAGCCATGTGTGTTGGTACAATATTTCTAGAGGAGTGTGTGATATATAAAACTGAAAAGGTGCCTGTCATGTGATCTAGTAATTACAGAGTTAGACTTTAAATCTGAGGGAAAAGATGAAAATAATTTATGTACACCTGCACAAAGAAGTAAGAAACAAGGCATAACCAAGAATGAGGAATTTGTTAAATATATTATAATAAACTCATACAATGGAAACTTATATGGACATTAAATTATTTGGTAGAGGTATATTTACTGCTATGGAAAAATGTTTAAAATATACTGACATTTAAGGGGTGCCTGGCTGGCTTAGTTGATAGAGCATTCCACTCCCCATCTCAGGGTAATGGGTTCTAGCCCCACGTTGGGGGTAGAGATTACTAAAATAAATAAATAAATATTGAAAAATTTTAAAAATTAAGTATATTGACATTTGAAAACAGTAAGTTATGGGGCACCTGGCTGGCTCAGTCCATTAAGTGGCTCAGGTCATGATCTCCACGGTTCGTGGGATCAAGCCCTACATCAGGTTCTGCGCTGACAGCTTGGAGCCTGCTTAGGATCCTCTCCCTCTCTCTCCCCACCCCTCCCCCGCTCCCCCACTCCCAAAAATAAATCAATATTTAAAAAACCACTACGTTATGTTAAAGAGCATATGTGTAACAGGTTAAAATATGCATCTTGCTTACGCGATGAGGTCTCTATCCAGAAGTATGCCAAAATTGCCTCAAAACCCCTCTGTTGGCTGTTTCCGAAAAAGATAAGGTTTCTAATTCCTGGAAACTGAGCCCCCCTTCCATCCACTCCAAATGCAGTCTCAGTCCCTTTGTCACTGGTATTCAGTCATTTCAAGTTTCTTCACCTCCTCTTCTCCCCAGGATTAATCTGACTTCCCAGGCGAGCTCCTGGGTCACCCTAGGGAGGGTCATCTGGTCTGAGTGCTATCTTCCACTCTAATAGGTAGCTCATTTCTTCTGCTCTTTTCTGTTTTTCCTTTAGTGCTGCTGATGCCTCCCAACAGGGCTTCTGGTCCTACAAAGGGAACCCACTTCTGGTCCTAATCCTTGCTTTGTCTAGATATGCGATTTAACCTCATGCACTTACCTCTGTGCTCTTCCAGACATGCTCATGGTAACTTTTTTACACATGACAAGTGATGTGTAGAACGAGAAACTGAAGGGGTTGTCCCTCCTTTCTTTCAGTTATTGCTACTCACTTCTTGGCAGCATATGGTCAAAAGAGTTTCTCTCTGAGGATAATATTCTCCTAGCTCTGTGTGGGGGAAGAGGGGGAAACACTCCCAAACTTGCTCAAGATAGTATTACCATTAGAGTTAGTAGGGAATTTGGGATGGAAAAAAAAAAAAAAAAGGCAGGAAAAAAATAACAAATGCACACAAAAGTGACCCCAGGATACCAAACATTAAAGATGATTTCTATTTTTATGTGTATCAGTGTTGTCTAGTTTGCTTTAAAACATATATATGTGTGTGTGTGTGTGTGTGTGTGTGTGTGTATTTTTTAAATATGTTTCTCAAGGAAAAACAATTTTTAGGCCCGTTCCTTCAAAATTATAGTTCTATTGTTTTCAGAGAATTTTTCAGCCAGAACAACTCAAAAGATCTTTTCCAGAGCTGTGTTGCGAGCTTTGTAATTGTTTTAGAATTGATTGCTATACAGAATAGGTTCATGTGTTTTGACGGTGTGTTAATACAATAAAAGGAATTTTTAGTAGCAAAGGAGTTACAATTTTTCATTTGTTGTAATAAGTTGGTTTTTTTTTTTTTTCATTTCATTGCTGTCTCTTTGTAGATAAAATGGGATTTCATAAGTTCTTGTTTTTCAACATTGGTTTCTAGGAAATTTTTTTCATCAGAATGCCTTGTTCAAGGCTAAATACGGCTCAGAAAAATACATCCAAAAAAGCCTTAAAAAGATTTATTGTGTTGTGCTTAATGGGAAATATTGTTACCGTAAAAATACATTGTAAGTTGTAACCTTGAATGTTTGTTTACCAGTATACTTGAAAGTAAATAGAACAGTCTTATTTTCCAAGATAGATAAGCCGCTTTTCCTCTGGTACCTATGCAATAGTTTTCTACACCAATTTTCTCAGGCATTAAGTACCTGTTTCAGCATCAGTACGATGTTTTAAGTTTATATTTATCATTCAGATGTAAGCTATGTGGTTTGGAATATTCATCCTCTAGTACTAGAAATGCCTTTATTCACTTTATGTGAACGGTACAGTCCCCCACTTTCCCTGACTGGCTGCCATCGGTTTCTACTTACTTGTAATTTTATCGTAAGTACGCAAGTTTCTATTTGTGAAATTTCATGTGCACCAGAGGAAACTAGTGACAACCAACCTCTGATAGAAGCAAATAACTGGCTTATGTAATGCCACTTTCTACTTTTAAACTGGGACATAGGGCCACATTTTGGAGCGAGCCAGGACGTGAGATGAAAATTTTCCGTGCACAACTGCTTTGCCAGTGGAAAACGGCAAAGAAATAGAAAGGCGTGGATGGCATTCGAAACCTTGTAAATATTTAGCAGTTGGTGAAATAAAACCTGATACGGGCAGGCCTGGGCAAGATAAATTTCTGAAGCTCACTTCCCTACTTCGTACCTGCTGATCAGATGACCTGAGCAAGATACATCCCTGTGTAGGCCTCGGCTTCCCAGTCTAGCCCAGGACACTGGTCAGCTCAAGGACTTTCACCGCAGGCAGTGGAGAGAAGGCTACTGGCACTGTCTCATTCAACAGTCACTTCAGTGCCAGTCACAGCCATGGGCACTGGGTACGTAGGTTAGAACAAAATCATATATATATGGCCCTTTTCTATAAAGTCTAGTGAGGGAGATAAGTAATAAACAATAGTTAATATTTATCAATCAGTAAGTAATACAATCACCATTAATAACCATGTATGTATGTAAGTTAGAACAAAATCATATATATATGGCCCTTTTCTATATAGTCTAGTGAGGGAGATAAGTAATAAACAATAGTTAATATTTATCAATCAGTAAGTAATACAATCACCATTAATAACATAGAATTAGTGTTTAAATCGATCATTATTGTACATAGCCAGCTTATATTGAGTTACTTGCCAGAAAAAGTTCAAGACTTTCATTTATTTGACTCTCACATAAACCTGTGTGGAAAGTACCATCATTATCTTCTCTCCACAGAGAATCAAGGGCACAATGCATTTCCAGCAGGACTACCAATTTCCAGTAGCTGGTGATTGGTTCTAAAAAGGAAGGGAATCGGATACAGCGAAAGGGGCCTACAGGGGTGGGATGTTCTGTATAGCACAGTCAGTCAACCAGAAGAATCCTCTCTAAAACTTGAAGGTCGAGAAGGAAGAAGCCGAATGAAGAACAGAGGGAGGGCTGGTTAAGGCAGAAATAATAGCAGCTGAAATGATTCACAGGCAGGGCCAAAAACAAAAACAAAAAAAAGGCCTGTGAAAGTAATTGAAATGAGGCATTTGGCTTTGAGAAAATATGCTGAGAAAGAACGATTAGATGGAGTCCAAATTGGGCAGGTAGTCGGAGCCTGGGACCAATGTCCTTGATACTCACCAAAACTCCTCCACCAGACCCTGAAAATTCATTAGGTGTGCTATATTGATAGAAGTGCATTATACCTTTGAATCATGTGGAAGCAAAATAAAACTTGAGTCCAGTTTGCAGCTGCAATATATAATTCCTAAGGCTGTTTCCAACCTTAGAAGGTTTTCAAGATAATTTACGGATTCTATGCATATTCTAGGAAAGTATAATCATATCTCACATCAAATTACTGCCCATATCCATAGCCTGTTTTGCCTTTAAGCAATTCTGGTTCCCCCTAACTACATATAGATTATTCCCAAATCCGTACTTGTGTGTCTGCTTTCATTCATCCAAGTATAGTTGTTAGTGCCCACCTTGTGCCAAGCACTGTACAAATTCGAGGGATACAGAGATTATTAAGATAGGTGTAGTTGCTACTCTTGTTGAGTGTGTAAGCTAATGGGTAACAGAAAATTATATACATAACTGAAAAACAAAGTATTGGGAACACATATAAAGGAACAGAGGTAGAGATTGCAGAGGGAGGTAATATCTCAGTTGAGATCTAAAGAAAGGAGAAGTTAGGAAAAAGTTTTGGGAAGAATAGTGATTTAGCTCAGGCACTGGCAAACAAAGGAAGTCTGACCTTCACCCTGTCTGTCTTGTTTCTTTAGAAAATAAAGTTTTATTGAGATACATGCATAACTATTCATTTTCATTTTGTCTGTGAGTGCTTTCATGCACCAGTGGCAGAATGGAGTAGTTGCAACAGTTGCTGTTGAAAATATGACTCACAAAACCTACATAGTTACTTTCTGGCCCTTGACAGGGAAAGTTTGCTGACCCCTGATGTTAGAATACAAAAGTGTTCTTGAGGTACATTCAACAAGACTTAGTAATCCAGTGAATCACTGAATGGTGAAGGTATAAATGAGAGTTGTAGACCACTGTGGGCATTCCAGTTATAAAGCCAATATGGAGTCCCATTAGTAGATGTTGATTTCAGGAGAAAAAAGGTTGGCTTGAAGGTGTGGTTTTGTGGTTTATGAGCATGTGAATGGTAATTGAAACCGTGAAAATGTCTAGGGAGATCATGTGTAGATGAGGATCTAGGACAAATCCTAAGATAAAGCAACATTTAATAAGTGAAGGAAAATGAGACTGAAGAAAATCAAGGGAATGTATTGACTTCAAAAACAAGGGGATAGACTGTTTCAAAAGGCATGGCTGACAAAGTTAAATGTTGTGTGCAGAGTGCTTATTAAGGGGAGATTATAGGATCTGCAGCTTTGGAAAAGAGGGGAAGGAACCATTATTGGAAAGAAAGAGAAAGGAAGGAAGGAAGGAAGGGAGGGAGGGAGGGAGGGAGGGAGGGAGGGAGGAAGGGTTTATGGCAGGTTTAATGACAACTTTGGCGGATCCTATAGGGAATTCTGGACCCAGAATGGCCCTTCAAATCATCCAAGGTCTATACAGCCCTAATATGATCAGCCCCTGGGTTTGGTGTCCTGGTAAAGTGGAGATCTTGGCAGTGAGGCTCTCTGCGGCTTAGACCAACTCTGAAGAGTTGGAATCATTGTGCATACATTTAAGTTTGTAGGAATGTTAAGAGAAAGTTCGGGGAATCTTTTTTCTTTATCGGCTTTGATTTTATTTTTCCTGTATGGGAGTAGGCAAGGCAGCTTTCTTACATCAAAAGACATGGTAGATTTGTGGAGAATGGATATTAAATGATCTTTTTTTAAACATTTGATTATAGGGGCGCCTGAGTGGCTCAGTCAGTTAAGCATCTGATGCTTGATTTCGGCTCAGGTCATGATGCCAGGTCATGAGATTGAGCCCTACATGAGTGTGGATCCTGCTTGAGATTCACTCTCTCTCTCTCTCTCTCTCTCCCCCCCCACACACACACACACACCCCGTCTTCCCTCCTCCTCTCTCCTTCTCCCCCCTCCAAATAAAATAATAATAATAATAATAATAATAATAATAATAAACAACTTCTGATTATAACAGCAACTCTTTCAAAGCATGGCTTGGAAGAAACTATTCCACAAGCGTCTACCCTTTATTCCCTCTCTGCAGTTCAAACCACATCTTTAAATTTGTGTTCCTCATACATAGAACATCTGCTTTTTCTTCAAATATGTCCATACATTATATGTTGCTTTAAATGTTTTCCAAGCCATCATAGGTATAAACTGTATCTTCCCAAATAGAATTTAATTCCATGAGAATGCCAATCATCTTTCCCTGTGCTTACTTACAAAGAGAAAACTGGATACTGTAATCCCTCCATAAAGCCATCTACTGAATACCCCATATGCAACAAGAATAATGTTGAATTTCCCAGCAGAGAATAAAAATAACCATGTTAGTATTAACTCTATGTTCACTGCTATAACTACAAACAACCTCAGGAACACTGTGGGTCGGGTTGGAACAGGATTTATCTAATTTCTCTAATATAATCGTCAGCTTGATCTAACTTCTAATATTTTTAAGGAGACAATTAAGTGGTTATATTCCTTTCAAGATTAAAACTTGGTACTTAAATACAAGAATGCATTTCTTACCATGTTCTTCCATACCAATCTATGAAATATGAATTTTTTATCAGACCAAGACATATAAAGGAAAAATACTAATTATATAATCCTGTTCCTATTTTTCTCCTTAATTTTTGAAAGTTTAGAGCTAACCTGACACCATATTAAATAGTGTGAGGAGGGGCACCTGGGTGCCTCAGTCGGTTAAGCGTCCAACTTCGGCTCAGGTCGTGATCTTGCGGTCCGTGGGTTCAAGCCCTATGTCGGGCTCTGTGCTGACAGCTCAGAGCCTGGAGCCTGCTTCAGATTCTGTGTCTCCTTCTCTCTCTGCCCCTCCCCGCTTGCACTCTGTCTTTCTTTCTCTCAAAAATAAATAAACATTAAAAAAAATTTAGGGGCGCCTGGGTGGCGCACTCGGTTAAGCGTCCACCTTCAGCCAGGTCACGATCTCACGGTCCGTGAGTTCGAGCCCCGCGTCAGGCTCTGGGCTGATGGCTCGGAGCCTGGAGCCTGTTTCCGATTCTGTGTCTCCCTCTCTCTCTGCCCCTCCCCCGTTCATGCTCTGTCTCTCTCTGTCCCAAAAATAAATAAACGTTGGGAAAAAAAAAAATTAAAAAAAAAAATTTAAACAGTTTGAGGAATAATTAACCAAATGTATGATACCATAAGTAGAAATTCACTGTTTTTATTTTTATCAATATCCAGATAACAAACATAAGGGACAAGACAAGGAAAATTTGGATATTTAATGGAAGGAAGTCTTACTACTTTAATATAGGGATGTAGGTTACAGACATGGTCTTATATATTCAATTAATACATTTACATAAAATCATAATCAGGATAAATGTCATTTTATGAACATTTACTCAAGTAAATGTGTTTCGTGACCACATAGCTTAATCTGACAGCAAGATGAAAATATAACTAATAGAAGCTAATAGATGATCAGTAACTTTGTACCTTCTGAGAATTATGCACTCATTGTTACATTTATTTTTAAAACTAGAATCATTCCAAGTCACTAGCCTTTAAACTTGAAGGACAATAGTAGGAAGTACTCACATAGAGGTAGCAATCATTATTTCTGGATCATCTCCAGCATCACCAGCAGCTGATTCTTTAATTTGAAGCCAGCTTTCTCTATTCAGCCACATAGTCTCAGTCCATTTATTTACCTCTGAGTCCTAGCTCTCTCGTCTATACAATAGGGATATGACAATGTCCAATCTTGAAGTATTGCAATAAAGACAGAGTTCATATATGTAACTGAAAACAATTCCTGGCACATAGTAAATGCTCAATAAGTGTTATTATGCTTATTCTTATCTTTACTAATCTTTGTTATTCATTACTCCATATGCTTCTATTAATGGATTACTAGTATTTATATTGCATTCTTTTGTTATCAGAGACTGTGGTACTTGACATATGACTCAGGCTATATCTCATTTAATCCACACGATATTCATATACTAGGAAAGCACATTTATATTCCTTTTAAAGAGGAGCCTCAGAGAAGCGAAGGTGATAGCTTAGAGAGAGTGGAGCTGAAGTTTGAAATCCATGTCAGACTCTTACTAGAGCAACGGTATCCAAGCATCTAAATCCACTAACATCCAACAACTACAAATGGCTCCTTCTTTCTATTTATAAGACAACTTGTTTCTCACACACACACACACACACACACACACACACACAGGTAGCCTTTTATTTTCTTGTAAAAAAGTAAAGCAATGAATTAGATTCAGGTTGAAACCAACTTTCTAAATGGATAGTAAGATGGCTCAGATGTTGATGAACCCACTTATTTTGGCTTTGCATGACATTCAAGTTGTACTGCTTTACCTTTCACAGAAGTAAATTAAACCACTGATATGGTATATGTAATATATATTCATTCAGCAACACTTCATGAGGATCACTGCACACAGGCGCTGTACTAAGTGTTTGAGAAACTATGATAAATGAGACATAGGGCTCACCCTCAACAGTGCAAGAGCTTAAGTGAAAGAACAGAAAAGAATCATCTTAAAGAGAAAAAGAAGAGGAAATAGTGTACTAAGTACAACATTAAAGCCACGTCTACAATATAGAGGAGACCTAGTGCAGAAACTAACTTAAATGAGGGTCCGGGTCAAATTCCCTGGTAAATTAAAAACCAGAGAGAGCAGTGCTCCCTGTGAGCTGCATTCCGGTGAATGAGGTTTTTAGCACTTGCTTGCTTGATCGCATGTGGATTTGCAGTACTCACACTCTGTTTGTGGGAAACGTGTAGTGTTCTCTGAGAGATTTCCTCCAGAGGAATTTGTGCGTCTAGCCAACCACATTGGTCAAACCCCAGGAATCAGTGAAGAGAGAATTACAGTAACCAAATCATGAGTACATACATCTCAGCATCATACCTGATAGTGAAAAATCAGGAACATTGTGATATACTCACACTGAGGGTTATAATGGAGATGTTAAAAATAAGAAGTGAAAAATACTGATAAACTCTGTGTACAGACATGGAAATACTTTATTTATTAAGGGCATGTTTTAAGTAGGGGGAAAAAAACTCTCAGGAAAACTCAACAAAATAAAACAATTTTTAATGATTTCATTTATATATACATGTGTGTATAAAACCTTACAGTGTAAATGTAAACGAATGCAAATATTGTTTGTGTGATAGTAAAATCACATAAAAAGAGTTTGGAAGGATATATACCAAATTTTTACAACAGGTTCCTTCAGGTGGAGAGTGGCTTTAAAACACACAGGAAAAGAAAGGATACTAAAGTATTTTATGTACTTTTAATCTTTTTTGAAAATTATATGTAATTTAAATTATAATTTACATATTAATAATGAAAATTGTTAAAAATGTGTATGATATTTCATAAATTCCTGGTACATAAGTATTCATCAAATATTTATTAGATTACCTTAAAAATATGTTTTATGATAGATATGCCATCTACTTGTGTTACTATTATTTGGTGGTTGCCTGACCCACGTCCTCTTAGAGTGATTAGATCAAATTAAACCTGGTACAAGTTTATTGATTATTGAGCACTATTAGGGGGAGAGAAAACTTAGGGTACAATTTGATATCCCCAAACAGCTACTCTGCTTTTACTTAGTTCTTAAAACATGATGCTAATAAACTTCACAACATTAGCAAAATAATCTCACAAAATGTAGAATAGTGTCTAATAAGCACTGTTTGATCCCCTCTAATGAAATCTGGCAGAGCACTGATTCTGTTCCATCCCAACATAAAATACCCAAAGGAAGGCAAATTACTGTTCCTATATCCTGGCTTTATTTGCTAGTGTCGTTTATATAATACGTTAATGGAATGGTTTCTGAAAGCCCTACTTTAAAAGAAGATACTTTTCAAATGTTTCATCTTTTCAATTCTAAATATTTAATAAATTCAATGGAAATATATGTAATTTTGAACGATTGTAGTTAAAGTTAAACTCACAAATGAAAAATTCAAAAGCTAGTATCTAAGAATGCCAATTTTGAACATGCAATAAAATAATACATACAAGTTTTAAAGGTTGATAGACTCTAAAATATGTTTAAGCATATGAAACAATATAGTATATCATCACAGTAAAGAATATGTCTGAGCTAATTCAGAGACTCTACCTAATTATTCGATATCAGTTCAAAGAAGACTTGAAGCTGGGATATTTTCACTACTGCTAATCATCAAGAATAAATACAGATTTTTACAGCAGGGCATCCCAAATGATTAATTCATTTTGTTTCCAAGCCAAGGAAAAAACTGCTACTGGGGAAAACGTTAAATCATATAGGTCAGATACAGAAGAGACTCACAGACCCAAAATGGTTTTAGAAATTCAAATAGAAATAAAACAGTTTTATTTGGTCAAGGGTAGGTGGGCAGGTGGTAGCAGGGGATTTATATTGCTAGTCTACTGGTTTGGAGGCTAGGAAATAATGTCTGTGTATCATTGTTCAGCAGGTATCCATAATTTCCTAGAAACATTTTAGAAAACATCCTGCTCGTTACCTTGTTACATTTTAGATGAGTATTTAAGTTTCTGTCTCCTTCAAGCAGGTAACACTGTACACGCAGGTATCTCTTATGAATCAAAAGTAAGCCAGAAGAAGACATTCCTAAACCAATATCCAATTGTAAAGTGGTAGTACCTTAGCTTATGATTCTTCGTAAATAATATTTGGTCCTGAGACCTTAATTTTTACAGGAAATAAAGGAATCATTTGCCTACATGCAATTTATTTTTTATTAAAACAAAAATATTTATTTCATATTTGTTAGGCATAAAGTAAATAGCTTTATGTACAACACCATCTGTAATACCTAAAATGGGCAAACTGGGAATATGAAGAGTTTATATTCCCACTTACATATCGCCTATCTGCATACAAATGTTTGTTACAGATATTTACTCTCAAAAAATAAAGGGAATTATGAATGTATAAAACATTCTCCAGTAAGTAGTAGAAATTAAACAATAATCTGTAAACATGTAGAAAGTATTATTAACATATTCTTCAAGCTTCTGAAAATATAAATTAAATATATTAATAGACCAATGCTGACCATTCCTCCATTAATTCTTGTAGTGGACGACTTTTATTTCTGTAGCCTGCTTTTGACTATTAGAGATATTTTGCATTGCTGAATAAATTTTAGAAACAACTTGTCATTTTCTACTCCCTTCCTCTACAATAAATAAATAAATATAAAAGCCTGCTAGAATTTTGATTTTTTTTAATGTTTATTTATTTTTGAGAGACAGACAGAGACAGAGCACGAGTGGGGAAGGAGCAGAGAGAGAGAGGGAGACACAGAATCCAAAGCAGGCTCCAGGCTCTGAGCTGTAAGCACAGAGCCCGACGCGGGGCTCGAACTCACAAACCTGCGAGATCATGACCTAAGCCAAAGCTGCGCTTAACCGACTGAGCCACCCAGGTGCCCCAGCCTGCTAGCATTTTGAATGCAATGCCCTTGAGTCAGTTAATCTATTTGGAGAAGACTGTCATTTTAAGAACATTGACACTTTCAATCCAAGAGTAAGGTACATGTCTCTCCATTTAGATAGGTCCTCTTATTTATCTCAACAGTATTGTGTAGTTTTTTGTGTTTGTTTTTTTTTTTTAATATTTATTTATTTTGGGGGGAGGGCCAGAGAGAGGAGGACAAAGGATCCGCAGCAGGCTCTGCTGACAGGCCAACAGCAGTGAGCCCAGTGTGGGGCTCATACTAACAAACGGTGAGATCATGACTTGAGCCAAAGTCACTCAACCAGCTGAGCCACCCAGGTAGGTGCCTGTGTATAGTTTTTACTGTACAGGTCTTCCACGTATAGTTTTATCTTCCATCAAATCATTTCGTGTTATTTTTAAGTTATTATAGGTTTTTTTTTTTTTTTTTTAATCATCCGTTTTCCAAATCTTCATTGCTGGTATACAGAAGTACACTTGATTTTTGTGCGTTGACTTTGTGCTTACAGATGGGATTTTCCAAGAATGACTGTACAAATATATATTCTATCCTACATGCTCTTTTTGCAATGTAACATTGACATTATGCATGTGCCTTATGGAATATCTTAGATCTGAAAGTTAGTTTTTCATCAAATTTCAAAACATATTACCCTTATTTATTCAATTTTATTTCCGCGTTCCTGCATACTTGCTGAGATTCAAATTCTGTCTCCTTTGATACGATCACACGTGTCTCAGAACTGCTGTTTATGTATTTCAGCCTTTTTGCTCCCTGTCAGTTTGGATGGTTTCTATGTCAATATCTTGGTGTTCAGTGGTCTTTTATACTGTTTTAAAGTTGTGTCTGTCTTCTCCAATTCCACTATGTCAGTCTTGAATCTATTTCTATTTATAATTTTTCTCGAAATTGTGCCAAGATTTAACTGTTTTATCATATATCCAGCAGTTTTTATAGGATGTTGGACATCATGGTAATTACATTATCAAGACTCTAAGTTTTGCATTCTTACTTAAAAAGGTAGAATAGTGTCGTCTTTTTTCAGGCAGTTGAGTGTATTTGTTGATAGACTTATTCATTTTAGACCTTTCCAGAACTTATATACAGTATTCTTTTATTTCAGGGCTGCTTTATCCTTTCCAGCAAAGTGTGACCACTCTGGTCTCTCTACTTAATGCCAGTGTTTTACTAAGTCTCTCCACTATTGCTTTCTTGGCATTTGAATGTCTCTAAACCCTTTCCAGATCTGGGAATGATTTAGCTTAAGGCTTCCTGATAATTGCTCTATGCCAGTTCTCCTAGAACAAGCTTGCTTCTAGAATAGGGCCAAGTTGAATAGCTTCTTCTAGAACCAGTGTTTGCACAGCTTAGTATTCATCAAATATTCTAGATGATCCCAATAAATATTTAATCTCCTTTTCTACATGCAGAATTCCATTCTCTGTGCCACTGTGCCCTATAATTACCTGACACTTTAGCCTCCCCAGTGTCTGATCTCTGTGTCTTCAAAGCAGCAATATTTCTGTGATCTACTTGAGTTTCTTCTCCCTGTGCTAGAGTCCAGAAAGCAGATTCACAGTGAAAGCCAGGGCCACGGGGACTCCTTTTGTTTCCTTCCACTCAGAGTCACAGTTTAGTTCTGTCATTCAGTATCTGAAAACAGTTATTTGGTATATTTCATTCTGTTTTCTAGTTATTACTGTGGGATAAAGATTTCAGCATTGGTTATTCCTCATTCGGTTTTGAAGGTGATAAGAATCAAAAATGTTGAAAGGTAGTTGCAGAAGAAATCTATTCCCAAAATGGAAAAAAAAAAAAAAAAAAAAACGAAAAGTCAAAATTGGAGGTTGTGGGAATGAAGTGTGTGGGAGTAATTTTATTAAGGCTGGATATGACTTAATTTTCTAAATTTTCCTGTATGTATCACATTTTCTTCTTAGGAAAACCTTCCTTAATGTGGCTGTCTATAAGATGAGAAGTTCTCACATGCCATGGAAGAGTAACAAAATAATTGGAATCAGCAAATATTGTGAACCATAAAGAGAATGCTCAAAGATGGGGGAGGGGGGGAGCAGTTAATAACATTAGCCCACAATTATTTTCAGCTTGTTAATACAGAAAAAGGTAGTATTACAATAAATAAGGCCTATATAACAATTAAGAGTACAGAGAGAAAAAGAAATCAAAAGTATCTCTGATTTAGGAGATACAAATCAAATGTAAGAACACTGTCATTTAACTGAAAATCAAAATTTCTGAATATAATTTTTATAGAGCTATAAGATTTGGTTCCCCCCCTTTCATATCAATGTGCTATAAGAAAGGCTTAACTAATTCTTTTCTGTACAAAGTTAGAGGCAAGCAATATTTTTTGGAGAATTCAGATAACTTCTAGAACATCCTTCCATGTAATTCCCTGTAATTATTGCTTTATTTAATGCATGTGGTAGTGCCCCTTGTATTATAAATTCCTAAGCGCATGAAAACTGAAAGATACTAGTAGTTAAAATATTTAAATACACAGTATGAAAGTGGCACAAGATTTGAAACTCAGCAGATGGAGTTGGTTTGCAGAGAACCTTTTCTCCACCACTTAGGTACGTCATTATCAATGGCTACCAGTCTTTGCTGCAGCAGCAAGATGAAAAGCAAAAGCAAAGTTCTTAAAATGTGGCTCCTCGAGCTGAAGACTCTCAGCTCCTCCAACCCCTTTCATGTCACAGGAGTTCACTAATATTTCCAAAAATAAGAATTGTCATGCTGTTACATGGGGGGAATAATCTCATGAAAAACGTTTGTGATTATCACCTCAAAAAGACATAATTTATAAACACTCACTTAAAAAGCATGCACATTGTATTTCCCTTACGTTCCAACAGTGTAATGTCTACTGTGGAACTTACGATAGAAGATAAATGAGCAAACAAAAATCTGTTAAGGAATTAACAGAATCTGAAACAAGGAAACTTCCAGTGAGGAGGACTGACAGAGGGAAACACGGACCGAGCTGGCAACTAGAGTTTTTAAATGTTGAAAGAAAAAAAAAAAAAAAAAAAAAAAGGGCAGAGAAAATAAAGGCCTGCTAACAAATAGGGAGGGACATAAAAATCAATGAGCCACTGATAATGGGTTTTATATGGCTCTATTTTTTAAAGAGAAAAATGAAGGAAAGAAATTTGGGCAATTGGTAAATAATGACAGCCTGGTTAAAGTTAGTATTGATGAAATGTAGGTAAGAGGATGCTGGTCACGGGAACTGAATAAATAGCTCACCATACAGTTGGGGAGGAGTGTTTAATGAGGTACTATTAGGATGGATCATCATCCTTTTCCAATTCAGCATTATTCTTAATGACAAAGAGGGAGTGAATAATACATGACCGAAGACTGTATAGGAATTGAGTCTGTTGCTGCTGGAAATATTGCAAATAGGAAAGAACTATAAAGCCAATGGATTTAATAAAAGCGAGTATAAATATAAGCCAAAATTATCTCTGCCAAACACATAAGGCAGCCAGGAATATTAACAGAAGAAGCAAAGCAAATATAACCCCATTTGATAATGGTATATAATTTGTTAACTAGTCACATACATAGACCTCTTTTATCCTTAGAATCCATAGAGGACACCCCTCACAGACACTGGCAAATGGATCACCTGATGTCAAAATAAGGGTGTCTTTGCAGATGGGCCATGTACACTAGAGAAATGCAGGTCTGGCCCTCAGCTCTAGATAGTTATGGACCAAATACTTAGCTGTTATTAAATAAAATATCAAATTAATTAATGAAGGGAACCCTACAGCTCTGTATCCTCTAGGATTCTTTCCATAGTACGAGGTGGAAGAGAAATTACCTAAGGAAAACTTTTACGTGACCATCCAGAAATGAAGAAAATGAGGGGAAAGTGATAGCAAGAAAGTGAATAGATGACAGAGTTTCAAGAAGGAAGTGGTAGCTTGTGCCAAATGATACAGAAAGGTCAAATAAGATAGGGAAGAAGTGTCGGTATTGAATTTGGCAATTAGGATGTCATCTATGAGAATTGACGGATAGTTTTTGCGCAGTGGCTGGAGCACAATCTGGAGAGCTGTGATGGATGAGTGCTCAGTTGTTAAGAAAATAGAGCAGATATAAACTATTCTTTCAAGAAGGTGAGTCTTGATGAGAAAAAAAGTGAAATAGGGTGGTAATAGGAGAAAGACATAAAGGATAAAAAATGATGTTTTAAAATCAAGGATGTTTGTTGTTGAAAATAAGAGTTGGTAGATAGGGAGAAAGAGCTTTGTAAACTCCTATTAATTTTGCATGACTCAGATGAAATGCCACCTCCTTTGTAAAGCTTTCTGAATCCCCCCGACTCCACCCTCAGCTAAAGTAGGGTCGTCTCTTTTTGCTGTGCCTTCTCTGTAGTGGCACCCCACCTTGTCCACACCTCAATCTTACCACTCTCCATAGTGTATTCTAGTTCTTTTATCTACTCCTCTAGACTGAATCTCTTCAGAGCAGAGATTATGACTGCACCCTCAGTTTCTATCACAGTGGATGTCACATCATGTTTGATTAATAAGGTCACAATAAATGAATAAATTAAAAGAGTCAATCCTGTTTTCTAGGCCATATGGAACTCTTGGTTAAAACTTCATCTTAAAACAAGGATATGGATTCTGGCAAAGCAATAACAAGAAACAAGAGGAAGAATCAATAAGGCAGAAGATCAGAAAAATAAAACTGAGGATGTGAATCCAAGTTTAAGAAGGAACCCACGATGGTGAGTAGACTAAAACAAACCACCGAAAATATTATTGTGTGAAACACTGAGAATCAAGGATCTGGAGGATATACGCTAAATCATAAAGAGAACTTTTGAAATTCTGAACCTTCATTTCCTTCTTACATCAAAACTCCCTAAATATATAAGGGGATGGCTCATAGGCCAACAATTGATATAATGCCATTTCCAGTCTAAAGAGCTAAAAGAAATTTGCTTCCTTAAATATTGATATAACTTGAAAGAGGTGCGATGACTTATTGAGAACCTCTTTCCAGGGGTTTAAAAGGAGAGAGTTAACGTCACATGGAGCACATAAATGGGAGAAGCTTTTATTTGAAAAGACAAAATTGTTAACGCTGGGAACAAAAACTGGATCCATAAAGTGGTTAAGATCAAGATGTTTAATAGTGGGCTTCACTTAAGATCTTGGGATCCTTTCCATCCTGTGTCAGCTTAAATAGTTGGTGATGAAGGATTTAAGATCTTTGCTGGCATCAGAATGCTTGACAGACTGTAGAGTTGTCAACATGACATGTTTATGACCCTGAAGTCATGTTCAGTATGACTTCAAGTTCTTTAAGCTTTTATCATCCTTATGGTGCAATAGACATGATTTGAAAATTAATGGTGCTAAAGTACAGATAAGCCATACCACCAATTGAGCTGATGATTAAAATCAACCACAGTTAAAGGATGTATACGGTCCACTTACGAGTGAGTTCCCCTAACCCACTGCTGGAACTATTCACAAAAAACGTGAGGTCATAAATCTTGTTGGTCTCTGAGGCTAACATTAAAAATTATCTGACAGAAAATTATAGATATGTGGTATATATGAACAAAGACCTTGGAACTTTGACTTTTAACTCTAGTTTACTATTTGTAGCAAGCCAGGTGTCTTAGCGCAGGGCACTATAACAAATTACCATAGACTGGGTGGCTTATGAACAACAGAAATTTGTTCCTCATTCTTCTGGAGGCTGGAAGTCTGAGAATAGGGGTTTGTGAGGCCTTCCTCTGCACTGCAGGCTGCTGACTTCTCCTGTATCCTCTCATGGAGGAAGAGGAAAGAGAGCTCTCTGGGGTCTCCTCTATAAGGACACTGATCTCACTCATGAGGGCTCCCCCTTCAGGATTGACCACTTCCCAAAGGCCCCACCTGCTAATACCATCACACTGCAGATTAAGATTTCAACGTAGGCATTTTGGGGGAACACGAACATTCAGTGTGTAAAACTAGGCATCCTCTATTTTAAGGAATGCTCCAATGGAAGTTTGTTTAGCTAGTAAGTAGTGAAAAATTTTAAAGAAGATTTTGCTAGTTAAAATGATTACATCTTTGCAGTTCTGACAATGAATAAGATTCTTTTCCTTTCCCCATAATTTCACAAAAACAAAGTTAAACTTTATGTTTCATTAGCAATTAACTTTCAACCATGACACTATGTTTGCCCACATTTTGTTAATATCGTCCTGAAATTACTGAATCTACATGATGAAACAATTTAATAAGGTTCTGTGTGGTATGAGGGATATGAGATTTTTGAGAATGTGATAGGATTTTTTGTAAGCCTTATTTTTAGCAGAATCTTCTTTCCGTAAGTCCACATCACGTAGCACCTCCGGGAGGCAAATATTGCCAGATGATAGGAGACTAGATCACAAGCCTATATTACCACCTGTGTCTTTATGATCTATTTAAAAAGATACTGAGATTTCCTGGGTAACTGAGAAATACTACAGGACAATAAGAAAGGAAGAGTTCATCGACACAAAACCGGGCCCTTAACCTAACTTAAGGTAGAAAATAACCATGTTTTAAATAACTGTACATAAAGAAAGAAAAATCCCTAATTCTGACGCATGCTGTCTCTTGCTCATACCCCATCCCTACTTCACTGCCAGGCTGTGCCATGAACAAAGACAAATGGAGAAAAAAAAAAATATATGGGAAGAGAGAAGAGGGAAAATAATGATGGGGTCAAGGGATGATCTAAAATCACTGCCAGAAATATGAAATCCACTTCAAGTCTGAAAACACAAAACCAAGTGATATCAAATATAGACAAAGGGAAGGCACTGAAAAATGTGCATGTTTTGAAGGGCCTGTCTTCAAAACACTTGGTTCTAAGAGAGACAAAAGTGGGCTGGATGGAGGAAGCCCCCTTTTTCAGGTTGGATAGCACAGCGTCAGAGTTCTAAAAGACAAAAATGGAACCACCAAGTCAGAGGACTCGGGATTCCTCTCCCTAGAGCCAAAATTTGTAAACAAAAATAAGCTGGTTTTCTAGAGGTTGCTATACTGATTGTGGGAAGACTGGCAAAATTAACTCAGCCCTGTTGATTAGTGAATGGCACTGCATTACTGATTTCCTGGTTTCATTCATTGCACTGTGGTACCAGAAGATTCTCAGATTAAGAGAATATTATAAAAATTGCAACTCTCGGGGCGCCTGGGTGGCGCAGTCGGTTAAGCGTCCGACATCAGCCAGGTCAAGATCTTGCGGTCTGTGAGTTCGAGCCCCGCGTCGGGCTCTGGGCTGATGGCTCAGAGCCTGGAGCCTGTTTCCGATTCTGTGTCTCCCTCTCTCTCTGCCCCTCCCCCGTTCATGCTCTGTCTCTCTCTGTCCCAAAAATAAATAAACGTTGAAAAAAAAAAAATTAAAAAAAAAAAAAAAATTGCAACTCTCCAGTAAGCCGAAATTATTTCACACTAAAATTTTTAAATGAATGTTATGCAAAATTACTCATGCAGGTACTCATATTTTAGAAGTGTAGTCTGCGTGTGTGTCCGGAGGGAAAAAGGTGAGAGTGACATCTCCAGTGACCTACTAGGCGCTGTTCCATGATCCAGCACCAAAAGCTCCCATGTTAGAATTCGGAGAGGCATGGCTTTGGCAGGCAAGCTAATTTATTTTTATTTTTTTTCCAGAGAAACACCTTTTCTCATTTGCTATTGCATTCAGTAAGACTGCCACATCTGGTTCCCTTGTTGGCTTCTGCTTCGGTTCCTGTTCAGATATTCAAACATACCAGTGCCTTTTTTCTGACCGGCCCTCCTAATTCTCAAACGTTTGGTTCTCTTCCGTTTGCCACTGTTATTCCCTTAGTCTGTTTTTCACCATTCCAGAGTGACTCTAAGATTCTCTCAGATAGGCTATGAATATAATTGTTACGTGATCTGCTTCTGGAAGTAACAAATCGGTAGCTACTCGACGAGCCAACTTAGACGCAACGATTCTTTCTTGAGTCTCGCCAACATGAACACAATTTCGCTTGGAGTCGCTGGATTAATTAAAATGTAAAGCATCAGAATAGAAATAGGAAATTCTTTACTTTGTGTCAGCCTCAGAGCTTCACACCTGCTACCTGTGAGGTAGGTAATGTCCCCATCCTCTTCCTAGGGACAGCAACGCTTGGGCACAGACCTATCAGCGATCTGTCCAAAGCACAGGGCCATTAAGTCATAGATTCTCAGGCAGCCTGGCTTCAGTGTCTATGAACTATTCTGCTTCTGTAGTCCAATAGTTTCTACTGTTTCTGAACTCGAAATAAAAACAGGTGCTCCTTTACTCTAAAAATGCCATTTTCCTATTGAATTGCTAAAAAAATTCTATGACAATATAAAGGAAAACATGCTGAATGTTTGCAGATTTAAAGGAGAGCCTAAGGAAGGCCATCTTTTTCTCGATACTATGGGTTTTGGTGTCTTGTTGAAAGATGTAAAATTGGGTCAAGGACCAGAAAGCAGGGGATGTGGTAGATGAGAGAGGGTATGTTCTCTGAGGCAGAAGCTGTATCCTCTGACCACTGAAGAAAGGAATAAAAAATAGTAAGATCAAGCCCTGGAGCAAGCAAATTCCAGGGAGAGACAGCCCCACCCTGGAGAGCCTCTGAAGAGCCCCCGAGAGGAGGGCCAGGTTGGGGGGCCAGGCGACTTTACCCCTCTGAAGGAATGAGTTTCCAGCAAAGGACTGCAGACTCCCCCATGTTGGGCTCTCTGTCCATCTTCCAGTTGATTGTGGACACCAGAGGAAGAAGGGTGCACGTCTTAGAGCCTGGCTTGCCACTCCCAGGCGCGGATTTCGTCCTGAAGTAAAGAAGACATGGTCAGACTCCTGTTGGAGCAGCACGTGCACACAAGCCTGGACCTTGCACTTTGCCCTCATCTCTCCTTCGTGTGTCACAAGATTTGAATTTGTTTATTTTCCTCGGATCCACTTTTTGCATAAATTCTTCACAGGGGGGTTACTAGGAGAAACTGTGACAGAAGAAGTTGTTATCTCTAATGGCTCTGAAAGTTGTTAACTTTAATGGATTAGAACTGGAGGCATTTTCAACTGGGTGATTTCAGGTAGCAGGGGAACCGAGCAAAAGACTTTTTTTAGTCTCTGGCTGGAATTCCAGAGTTCAAATCACATTAATGCCATTTGGTCAAATGTACTGAAAGAACAATCCAAGCACAAATCCTGCCATTGCCCTGCGTTCCCAGAGTGACTGGTAGGTCGACTCATCCGTTTTACCCAGATTGGGAGAGTTCTGATTGAAAATCAGAGTGATTTTGTCCCGTTGCATGAACACTGTGTATATGATTTTATTCTCAGATGTTAACAGCAAGATGGATTTTTCTGTGTACACAGTTTTTCACCCAAGTTCTGTGGTTTCTGAGGTGCACTCTCCACACACAGGCATTGTTCTACGGTTGTCGCCTTCCTTCGTGATTTTGTCCAGGAGTGCTCAGGTCACATAGCTCCGCCAACTGCGCTTGACTTTGATTCCCAGTAAAGGATTCTCATAGGATTGTGTCAGCTTTTTAAAGGAAAATGGATTTTCCCGGATGGAGGGTGTAACAAAGTTCTCTCCCGAGAAAGAACTGCCACTCATCCTGAAGTGGGAAAACGGATGACTTCTGGGGAACAGACAAGGGAATTCTCCAGGTCCTGGGATTGTTGGGATGCAGAGATCCGGAAGAGGGGCCATTTTTAGGTCCAGTCTTTGGCCAACACCACAAACCCATCGAATCAAGTCTGTTACGTTTTAACAACCCTGCAGTCTGCTTGGCCACCATTGCCCTGACTCCCTTCCTCTGAGAAGGCAAGGGCACTGGGGGGAAGGGATGGTTGTGCAAGCCTTGGAGTGGATAGCTGTGGGTAGGCATGAGGCCGAGCACTCTGAGGTCCAACATTCCCCGGATCTTTGCTGCCGCCAGCAGAGCCAATCCAGTACCCTTGTCTGAAGAAACAAACTGCTGTTTAAGCCACCTAGTCTGGTACTTTGCTAGGACAGCTCCACCAAGCCAGCCCAGCGGCGTTGAGTGCAATAATAAATCCTAGCGATGTGAAGCCGAAATGTTTTTACCCAAGTATTATCTCCGGCTCTGCTCTACAAGCACAAAAGTTGAATTGATTCCTTCTGTTATTGCTTCTTCAAGTGTGCTAAGAAGTCTCGTAGGGGCTGGAAAGAGCAAAGTGCAACATCCAAAGCAGTCCCCTAACTTACTCTCAGGGACTGTCTCACCCCAACGGCACTAACACAAATGGCTGTCCTTCCTCCAGAGACTTGAGGAAGTGCAGAGTTCAGCCAGGGCCACAAAACAGGCCTCTTAGTGGCTCCTCCGATAGCCTCTGTTGTTTTCCTTTTTTAAGTTGTTGCCTTGGGAATTGAGAGAGTATTTACTTTGAAATTTTAACTCTACATTTACTGCTTTTTTTTTAGAAGCTGTTGGGAGGACCAGAATGTTTATTGCAAAAATGTCATATAAAGCTCCGTTAATGTCCAGAAAAGAGTGATGTTAAAAAAAAAAAAAAAATCACCATTTAGACAATACATCTTTATAAAGATTCTTGGTAATTTTGTGACACAGTAATAACACACTGAAAATTTAATCACTATTCAGGAAATATAAAAATTAAGTGATATTCAATGACTTCATCCCTGATGCCATAAAGGAAATATACTTATAATGAAAGGCACACTGGATAATAAGTTAGGAAACCATGACTTTTGTCTCAATTCTACTGTAGTTTTCCTTAGAACTTAGGCAAGTAGCTTGACCGTTTTTATTCTCAGGAGCCTCATTTGTGTAAAGGATAAATTGTAAATAATCTCAAGGCTCCCATACGCTTTAAAAGGTTTATATTGCCATGCTTATACTCGTAATTAGTGGCATTATTGAGTACCGGATAGTTTATCTATAGAAGGAGTCTTGCTGGCAGGTCTTTCCTAAAAAAATACATCTCTGTGATCAGGAAGAAAACTCCATGGTGGGAAAAATTTTGTACCTGAAGAGCCTATACTTTGAGCGTACTTATTAGCAGGACGATGACAATCAGTGCGTGTGTCTACCTAGTCTTTATCTTTCATTCACTGATTCCTTCATATACTGCGTTCATTTATTCATCCAAAAGACATTTATTGAACACCTACTCTCTACTAACTTGAACAGTCGGTGACCTGGCTGGAGACTAAAGGACCTGAAGATATTATCCCTTGCCATGAACACTAACAGGATAGTCAAGGGTAAAGGAATAGAGGAAGCATCAGCTGAGTAGCTGAGTTAAGAGTAGCTGGTAGAGAGTTTCACGTTTTAGTATAAAACAGAATGTATCAGTGCTGCAGTATGACTTACGTGCATTATGCCTGAAAGTTGGCTTGTTCAGAACTAGTCCTGAGCACTGGGGTTAGACTGCATATCTAGTGGAGATTCACGATCCTAGGTGTGTGGGAAGAAGGGATGCAGAGACTGGCGCTTGCACGAGAAAGATGTCTTTGGGGACACGGCAGTTGCCAGCGCCTGACCTCCCAATAACCTAACGTCTTGTGTAGGAGGTTTGAGTGACAGATAGGTAATTTAAGAAAGAAAGTAACCATACTAGTCCTGGGATGAAGAGTTCTACATATCTGTAGGAGCAAGGGGAAGGACTGATTCTTCCTGGCTAATTAGATCGAGTAAAGAGTAGCATGTTCCTTCAGCTTGACCCGAGTGAGTAGATTTTGACAAGTACAGAGAAAAGGAAGTGGCTGTCCCTGTGAAGAGAAGTATGTGCTATGACAGGGGAAGTCATGGTAGCCCAGAATGAGGTTATCAGAGAGTCAACAGATTTATTTACTGGAGGGGCAGGAGGAATATTCGATTAGAAGCCCAGGCTTGAAGAAGGCATTGAAGAAATGATTAGATAATATATTGTTACATAGGCCAATCGGAAAGGTCTTCTGTGATGAGAATATTTAATAGTCTAAAACACTGGAAAAAAGAAATAGGTCAAGAACTGAGAGTAAGCCATACAATTTCATTTAAAGAAGCATAGCCCTTGAGATAAATCTGTGAATTTTCGTTTGTTGGAGAATGACACTAACTGAACCAGATTATACAACGTAATGCTTCCACTATGGTTTCCATGATATTTACAGAGAATATTATTGGTGAATTACAAGTTTTACTTCAACCTTTATGCATAATGATATTTCTAATTTCCATGCCTCTGTGCCTTCTATCCAGAAGGTACAGACTCTGTATCCAGACATTGACTTCTACCCAGACTCTGTACCGAATCAACCAGTGCTTCGGGACCATGCCCTTGCCTACCTCCTGTATTGCCTTAGCTTTGCCTCCATCACCACTTCACACACATCTCATATTCCATTAATTTAAAATTAGCTATTATTCCCCAGACATACTTCTCTCATTCATATCCCCATGCTCCCTCGACCTCGACTTCCCAAATTCCAAGTCTTATGTCAAGCTGAGCATCACCCACCTCAAATACTTTTTTAATTCATATGCCTTGAATACCTAATAAATAAATATATTTCTTTAAAATTTTTAATACAAGTATTACCATTAATTTCATGATTTAAGTTTATCATCTATTGTATTTTCAAACACTAGGGCTTAAAGCTACTTAGCTAATTGATATATAATAGTTGTCTAACGGGATTAGAGTTTAACCGTATCAGCCAAAATGCATTACTGATGCAGTAGATTACATTACATTATTCATACGATTACTATAAAAGAGTACCTCCCTCCCTACCAAGGAGTCAAAGTGTGCTGAACTTCTCCTTATGACAATTGATTTTATAGAATTAGTCACAGTCATTTGGCGTGTGCTTATGAATTACCTTCTTTAAGAGATGAGAAGGCAATTCTATTTGTCTTTTGAAAGCTAACTAAAAATCCACTGTGGGAGTCAGCTCAGCGAGTTGTGGCACCTGTTCTATGTTCTTCACAGAGACAAGGCACCTGTTGCCAAAGTGCTAATAATGTGTGCAAATTGGTGCACAGCACCACTTGTAAACACTGCCTCCAAAGTAGACTTTTCTTTTTTATAGGAGATAAGTAATCAACATATCAGCACCCCAACTCTGAATGTCTGGGATAGCTTTAAGTCAACATAGGAAATATGGGGGAAATATTTGCAGCGATAATCCAAAAGTACACACGATTCAATATGCAAATGTAAGTTATTTTCCTTTTTTAATAATACACTTATTAGATTTCCTTTTGGACTTGTATTTGAAAGCAATAAAAGACAATAATAAATTCCATCTAAATCTCTAATCAACCTACAACTTTCCTCCTCTATAAAGTTTTCTACAAACAGGGAGAGAGAGAATTTTTATTAATGAAAAATGTAGAATGAAGTTACAAGCAAAAGAAAAGCAAATTTTTGTTTCATATCATTTCCTATTTTTCCTTAAGGCATGTTATTCACAAAGAACCCACTGCTTACCTCAAGCACTTGATTCCTGAATTCCAGGGAAGAACCAGAAGATATTGACATACTCCCCAGTATTAGATCACAATAGACAATATTAAAATAAACAAATTAAAAAATCTATTCTATCCATCAGAAGGATCTTGCTCTGATCCAGATTCTTCCACTGAGTAGCTGTGTGCCCTCAAACAAATTATTTCTCTCTCAGATCCCTTATCTAGACATTACACTATGATATTTCTATATTTTCTTTTGATTTCAAAACCCTACCTATTCTCAAACTCATGGACATTCTTAAGACTCATAAAATTTTCCCTTTTTCTTCTCAATTTCTTGAATGTAAAATCATCTGGGAAAAATATACCTGAGAGATTCTATTCCAAGAATCTTCTCTCTAATCTTATATTCCATCCTCCCAAATCTCCCATGATTTCATATACACCATTTCAACACTTTGGTTGCAAGAAATTTAAAGATTCTTGATCCCTTTGTTCCTTTTCTGTCAACTCCTGCTGGCCTCTCTTCCCTCCCAGTCCCACCTAGAACATGGGGTAGAACATCAGTTCTACCTCTTTGCCCTGCAGCCTCTCAGTTAGTTCATTTTACTGCACTTTCCTAGTAAAAATCTAAGTTAGGAGCAATGTCAGTGCCTGCCATGTCATCTTCAGTTGAGCATGACTAAGGATTATTGGTGGATATTACACAACCATGCAGGTGGTTTCCCCAAGAGGTTTGTGTCTCCATTCTGATGACTTGTTTAGACTATCATTCTCTTCCATTCCCTTCTAGCAATGTTCCGAGCTTCCACAAATGTCTCACTTAATACTCAAACCCTTTGCCTACAATTATCAGCAGAAAACGCTCCTCCTTTATTAAATTAAAAGAGAGCGAGAGAGAGAGAGAGAGAGAGAGAGAGAGAGACTACCAATGTCAATTTACATCAACTACGCAGTCCCTGTCCTAGAAGCCAGTCTACATCCACATCTAAGACCTGGTCTCTCTTGGCCCCTTTAATTCAGCTTTTTATCTCACCTCTGAATATTGCATCCAGAGCATTTCACTTGCTATCAATTGCTCTCTCCATTGCATCTTCAACATTCTTCTGTCTACTTCTCCCCCTTAGCTTCTAAATATACCTAAGCCCCCCCCTTAGCATCTCCCAGCCAGCTTCTTCTCCATCTGTGGCTCACTCTCATCTGCAGTTAATGAAAGCTTTGTGGCCATGCCCTCTACAGCTTTAGGGCACATTCAGTGCTCCAGGGCCCAACATGCTGTCTGCTTCTATGGTCCAACAAGCTGAAACTGCTTTGGTAGTCATTGGTGGTCTCCTGATTTTGAATACAATGAAATTGTCATTTGTGACTTCACTGAACTGCTCTTCTGCTTTTGGGAATTCTGCCGACTTTCATTTTTTCATTCTTGACACTGTCTAATCTCTTGGTTTGCCTTATATAATACGATGCACTATACTCTTTGGGGGAGTGGTCTCTCTGACATTTTATTCTCTCGATTATATATTATCCTGGGTCATCTCATTTATTTTTAAGTCTTAAACTACTGCAGACATATTGAGAGCTCCCAAATTTATTTTCTCATCCCAGACTTTCTAAGAAACTTTATATTGAAACCCAGTCCAGGATATATTCTTCTAAGTGTCTCACATAGACATCAACATTCATCAGATGAAATGTTAATTTCTCGTCTTTCTCAACTGACTTCTCTAGTATCTCTTTATCATGTAGTCTTTTGTATTTTCTCGCTTTTTAAATATAATTAAAATTATTTTTTCCCTAATTTTGTCTATTAAATATTTTCTATGTGTTTGCTCCTTCCCACTCCAAATAAGAAGTTTAACGGAGGATACTGTTGTCTCTCATTTGGCTAATTGTGTACATTTCTAATTGCTCTCCCAGTCTCTGCTTTTGTCCCCCTCAAACCTATCCTGTACATAGTTGCCACAGAAAATTAAAACCTAAGTATACATAAATATTTATCCTTGCTATCATCATAATCTGTCTATATTTCTGTCTTATAGCTGGAAAGAGAATTCTTCAAAGTAAGGATTTGGGGTTTATTCACATGTGAATTCTTAGCAGAACATCAGACATGTAACAGAAAGAAAAAACAGGAGGAAAATGTTGACTAAGAAAGCAATGCTATTTTTCTTAAAAGAATATTTAATTTATCCTTCTTTGGATGGGAAAAATACTATAATTTCAGTAAAATCAATTTATCATATTCATTCAATAAATATCTACTGAGTACCTGTTATATAGCAGACTCTGGTTATACAACAGTAAAGAACATAATCTGTGATTTTGAAGTTTATAAACTTTTTTAAAAATATGTTTTTAATGTTTATTTTTGAGAGAGAGAGAGAGTGTGTGTGAGCAGGGAAGGGCAGAGGGAGAGAGGGAGACACAGAATCTGAAGTAGGCTCCAGGCTCCCAGCTGTCAGCACAGAGCACCACGCAGGGTCTCGAACTCACAAACCGCAGGATCATTACCTGAGCTGAAGTCACACACCCAACCAACTGAGCCACCCCAGCACCCCAAGTGATTTTGAAGTTTAAGTACTTGGTGGAGAACTTGTTTTATAAACAAAAACAAGCACCATGGAGAAAATACAAGCAATTGGATGAGAAGTAATGCCATAGAAGGTGGTTTGCTATTGTAAATATTGTAGACGAGGTATCTTTCTTTGACATTGGATCAAAAAATCTTAAGAAGAGGAAACAGGCCAACTTAGACAAATATTTGAGAGCATGTTATAAGGAAGGGAATAAGAAGTACTATGATCCTGAGAATGGAGTTTTCCAGTGATTCTGAGGAAAAATAAGAAGGCAATTGTGGTTGGAGCCGACTTAGGGACGGGAGACATGTGGTCAAAGCAAATGGCCTCATAATCAATGTTACAGAGTTTTAGTGCCATAGAGGTACTGCAGCCTGCAGTTGGCAGTGAGGAGAAAGAGAACACTTACCCAGATTCAGGCCCAGTGGGGTGAAGGCTCAGGGAGACAAAACAGCTGCCCCTGAATACCTGTAGAGGAAGCCACGTCCTTCAGGGAGATTGAAATTTAATTGAGGGTGAGTGGAAGGTAATTTGTAGAGAAGAGAGCAGGGAGTTTTATTTATGATGGACCATAAACTCCAGAAGGCTCACTGGAGAGGTTTTAGGAGTTAGGGAAGATGGAAGAAGGAGACATATTAAAGATATGTAAAGATATATAGTAATTAAAATGTGTGCAGTGAGGGGAAATCCGGAAGTCTGGGACTCCCTTTGGTGATTGACACAAACAGGTAATGGGCTTAATGAGATTAGTTCTAGCTGGTCTCAGAGGAAGCAGTGGTAGGGAGGCTGTGTGACAGGGGATGGGTTTGGGGATAGAGTTATGGAGGCTCAAATGGGAAGGTTTTATTCTGAATGTGTAGTCTTATCCCTCCAGACCCCTGTTGATTTGTTGTTGATATTTTGGACAGAAAAGAATATATTTTGTGTAAGTATAAAGAGGAATAAAATATCTTTGTGTTCAGAATAAAAATTTGTGTAACATAAATTTTTATTTCAAAATACCTACTGATTCTGGGGTGACTGGGTGGCTCAGTCGGGTAGGCTACTGACTTTGGCTCACGTCATGATCTTGCAGCTCACGGGTTCGAACCCTGTGTCAGGCTCTGTGCTGACAGCTCAGAGCCTGGAACCTGCTTCAGATTCTGTGTCTCCCTCTTTCTCTGCCCCTCCCCCACTTCTGTCTCTAAAAAATAAACATTTAAAAAATTTTTAAATACCTACTGATTTATTTATAAGTCTGAAAAACAGTATAACTAAATTCACATTGTACTTGTTATAAATCTGGAATTATTTCAATGGCGTTTCAGCTCTCTAAAATATATCTATTCCCCCTTGCCTGCTAGAATGTCCACTCTTAAATTCATTTTCTCGATTTAAGTCAATTCTCAGAAAAGAGACGACCTCTATCATCTGCACATGTGGAAGCAATTTATCCAGGCCCTCCAAGAAGATGTCTAGAAGATTAGATGTGCAAGAGATTATTGGGAGAAATACCTGTGAGAGAAAATGAGGAGGGGCGCAGAGGAAGATGGGAAGCCATCAGCCTGGTGCACCTCTCACCCCTGTGATGGGGAAGACTAGAAAGAAAGGTCTTAGGTTACAGTGCAGTTTGAAGACAGTTTCCTGAGACTGATGGGGGTCCTCAAGCTGAAGTCTCCAGCCAGAGGAGCACTGTGTCTCAGAGGAAAAAACCTGCCTTAGTGTCCTTGCCGCACTGAGTCATTGTCTGAGCAGCCAACTGGAGTGTCACCTTGGTGCAGGTGCAGCAAAGGATCCAGAGCATCCTAGCGAGGCCTTTAGTCAATAGTGGTTACTGCAGTAGGAAATCTGAGAGGCACATTTTCTCATCTGCTACAGTAAATTAGCAGGCATCTTCAAATAAGTTTAGTTAAATGCCATGTATGAAGGGCATGAGATAATGCTGCAAAGACAAGTATTGACATAGAAGAGGGTATACAGAAAGCAGAAAGAATCCTTTGGGCAAAGAATGGCATCATGAGTTGAATTTGTGTTCCCTCTGTATTCATTTGTTGATGGCTTAACCTGCATCAAGATGTGATTATATTTGGAGATAGGGACTTTAAAGAGGTGATTGTTAAAATGAGGCCCCTAGGGTGGGCAGTAATCCAATCTGACTGGTGTCCTTGTAAGGAGAGGAAATGTGGACACACACACAGACACCAGGGATGTGTGTGCACAGAGGAAAGACCATGTGAGGACACAGTGGGAAGGCAGCCATCTGTGAGTCAAGCAGAGATGCCTTAGGAGAACTCAGACCTGCCAACACCTTGGTCTCAGAGTTTTAAACTCCAAAATTAGGAGAAAATAAATTTCTTTTGTTTAAGCCACTCCGTCTGTGAAATTTGCCACAACAGCCTTAGCAAATTAATACAGATGTTTCAACAGTTAGAGCTCCCAACGGGAATGCCCAACCCATAGCATAATATGCCATTGTCACGGGAGCTGCTGGAATTTCCCTTCATTCTTTCACTTATCAGAGAAAGTTTCTGAGGAAGTACTTTACGAGCACAATTAAAGTTGAGGCTCTACCCATGCAGAGGTCTAAGGTCACAGTTACTCTAAACAGAGAGAAACACAGGAACAGAGGCTCTGAGTAGGGAAGCAAGACGGGATGAGCGCTTGTCAGGGATGGTGCAGGGGTCATTCCTATAGTATGTAAGGTATTCCCAGAGCCTCTGTGTTGTAGCTGCAGAAGTCACCGTTAACAGTAAGGTCCATTAGTGCCACAGAAAGCCTCATTTACTGAGACGCTTTCACGGTGAGTACAGGCAGGAATTGGAAAATATGGCAGCTCATCGTGTGTGCTTAGGTGGTCTTAGAGGCCTTTCTTCACTGTAGTCTGTAGAGTCTGGTTAAAAGGCAATTTAGTGAAATTAGAGCAGATTGGCAAAGTGTATAATCCTCTGATTTAAAAATAAACAGTGTGGAAAACTGTAACTTGTGATATACCTGTCATTGATGAAGAACACTATCACATTCTAAAAAAGGATCTGATTTTTTCCAACTTCGTTCGAGAAGTTATGCCCTTACTTAATCTTCCAAACTTATTAAAACTGGTTTAGATGCAAGATAATATGCTTAAAGGAGTTCTTACACCTAATTTAGTGAACGCAAAGAACAGAATTTAGTTTTTCTTTTTTTTATGATGCATACTGTACACAAATCTAATTAGAGACAAACTTTGTTCTTCATACAACAAGCTGAGAATTATCAAAATTAACACCAAAGGCCCTTGTTAAGTAGAAATGGATGTAGGTCAGAAATAGCCATGATTATAACTACAGATTTAGAAACTAACAAATTGAAGATATGTATATAAAATGAATAATGTAATTTCCAATTTTGAAAAGAATAAACACAAGCTTACATTTGGATTAATATTTTCACAGGCAGTTTACCTAGAAAATATGTATAATAGAAAAGAAACCTGATTGTCTGTGTCAGTTATATTGGTCAATTCTGCTTTTAAGCCATACCCATGTAGCAGTAAAATCAATTTTCTTTGACATACACATTATGTCTCAATAAGTAATGGACTAATCAGATGTTTTATATGGTTTTACTTTGAAGAGAAAGAGGCAAATAATCTTCCTGAAAGTCGGAAATGGCAGACATTCAGGGGTTCAGTGATTCTGAAGGTGGAAAGAAAACAGGATGCTTAACATGTTGAAAAGAATTACACTAAAATGTTTACCAATGATGCTCCGCCTTTACACGTGACTTTGACAGTCCACGTCTTAACCTATTGGCCTCAGTGGAATTCAAGGAAAAATGTTCTTTAGAAGCAGTAAAAAATATACCATGGCTTATCTTCACTTCTAGATTAGATTGTTTATGCTTACTTTCCTTGAGCTGTCTACAGTAGAGATTTAATTTTCTAAGCACAATTCCAGGCTTGAGTATTTATGCAACTTATGCAAGTGGCATCAGTGAGACCGTTAGGATCAAGTCTGTAGTTTAACTACTTGGGCTTGAATTTCAACACCGGCCTTTATTATCTGTGTAACCATGAATCCCTTAACCACTGTGCATGTCAGTTATTTTATCTGTAAAATTTGAGTAATAATAACGACTTATTAAAGGGCTCTTAGGAGGATTGAAGGCATTATTTCACGTAAAGCAGTTCTAGCAGGCATAGGCACTGATAAGTGTCTGATGCATATTAGCTTTCCCATTGCCTGAGCTCCAGAAAACATCCAAAGCAAAGGGCGCAATGGCTGGTACGCTTGGTATATGGCGGAGCCCAGTCCAGGGACACATTCTCTAGTTTCTGAAGCTAGCTCAGAAGGTGATTCTGACCAGAGAGTGTCACAAAACCGGCCAAGGCTCAGAGCTTCCTGAGATCTGCAGAGAGATGGACGGGTGAATTCCACTGAGCCTCCTGTATCTCCTGACGTAAATCCTGACCAAAGGGTCTTTTTGCTATACCTGCTCTTTAACACGTTTCGATCTCACACTATCAAGCTATGAAGATATTACCATTCCATTTCTATGAACAGTTGTTACTAAGTGCATCCCATCCCTCCGTGGCTTAACAACCTCCAAGTGTTCTCCGCTGGAGGACTCCAAGCTTCTCAGCAAGGCCTACGACACTTCTCTAGCCTGGTCTGCCTTGCATCCACCTTTCCCAGAATCATTACCTATCATGGCATCCTGCTCCCATAACTCTCTGGTTACAAGAATCTGGTGACAAGAATCACATGAGCAAGCTTGAAGTGGACTTTTCGCCAAGCAAGATTAGAATGACTCCAGCCTTGACTCACATTTGATTTATTTATTGTTATTATTGTTTTAACGTTTCTTTTTGAGAGAGAGAGACTGAGCACAAGCAGGGGAGGGGCAAAGAGAGACGGAGACACAGAATCTGAAGCAGGCTGCAGGCTCCGAGCTGTCAGCACAGAGCCTGACACGGAGCTCGAACCCACAAACCATGAGATGCAGACCTGAGCTGAAGTTGGACGCTTAACTGACTGAGCCACCCAGGCGCCCCCTTGACTCACATTTAAACTGCAACCCTTGTGAAAGACCTTGAGACAGAACCAATGGATTAAGCTACTCCCAAATTCCTAATTTATTGTTTGGGGCAAAGTGGCATTTTGTTATGTGGCACTTTGGCCACTTTTGTTACATACAAACAGATAACTAGTACACTAACAAAAAAGAGGGAAGAAGCCACACGTGAAAAGCTTGAAAGTTGTCATTCCATCCTAACAGCAAGTAAAACATGAACAGATTGAAAAACCGGCAACTCTTCTTAGTGCATAAGACAGGGGCGAACACAGGGCCAGCTGTTGCCCCAGAATCAGGCTGAAGCTTGAGTTAGAAAGTTGGAAGAAGAGCTGAGGTTAGAGAGGAAGTGTGGCATCCACTACTCTGATGCCTTCAGGGCTAGCAGACAAGCGGGGAGAGCAGGAGAAGCAGCTGGAGACCCTAGCATACTCTGGCAAAGCTAGGAGGGTGCAAGCTAAGGGGAATAAGGTCCAAGTGCTTATGACAAAGCCTAATTGTGATGCCAAGGGTTGGAATTCCTGAGAAAGTGTGGAAGAGTGCAGAGAAGGATATTGTGGTGATGGACAGTGAAACAGACCAAACTCCCCTGGCCATCAAGAAGTTAATGCCCAAGCTCAGGTATGAGCCCGCACCCTTCAGGAGATACAGCAGATTGGGTGCCTAGGAAAAGTGGCCATTTTAGTGCCCAGGTGGGTGTTGCCCAGGACACCAGATTACCCTTGAAATACGGTGCTTGGTTAATGCAGGAACAGCATGTATTCTGTGTTCTAAACAACATGCAAAGCATCTGCCAAAGGTGTCTGGGGCCATCCACTGGTGTTTCTATTTGGTGATAGATTGGCAAATTGATTATATTGCCCCCCTCCCTTCAAATGAGGGTTCTAAGTATGCCTTGGTTTGTGTGGACATTGTCTGGTCTAACCCAAGCTTTCCCCTGTCACTGTGCAAACCAGTCTGCCACCATCAGGGGATTAGAGAAACTGAGTACCATGAACAGATACCCTTGTTGAAAAGATAGTGATGGGGGAGGAGGGGTGGTCACATTTCAAAGGTCATGATGTGCAAGACTGGGAAAAGAACCTGACATTGAATGGACATTCCATCTCCCCTATAAACCACAACTAGCAGGGCTGGTAGAAAGGAAAAATGAAGTATTAAAGCAGCAGGTTAAATTACTAACAGGTAAAACCACCTTGGTAGATCCTGTTGCCCCTTATGCCAGACTGGGAGCCCTGCAGAGACACCCAACACCTTAAAGGTATAAAAGTCACAGAAGATAGAAGTTGTCCGGACTCTGACCACGGATCAATGTGCTGTGCTGCTGAGAACACCAGGCATAATCGCACCTGGGAAAGGTGTCATCTACTAGAATTTGCAGTGGGATGTTCCCATCGGGATGGGGGAGTTACTTCATACTCCTGGGTGAGGGGGAGCTACTCAGTCTCCCCTGGGGTCCCATTGTCCTGCTGCAGGCTGGACGTGTGGAAGCACGTGGTACCTGGGATGGAACGCACACCATTGCATGATGGGAGAATTCAGGTGTCCTGATCTGGCACATCCCGCCCCCACCATAGCTCCTCATGCCTGGTGGTGCTGCCTCCCCAGCCAACATGTATGGATGCACAACCAGGGGAAGTTTCTAAAGCTGCAGCCACATTAACATCTAAGGATCAGGCCACAGCTATAATTATTTTTTTTTAATGTTTATTTTTGAGAAAGAGAGGCAGAGACAGAGGGAGACAGAGAATCCCAAGCAGTCTCCGCACTGTCAGTGCAGAGCCCAGTGTGGGGATCGAACTCATGAACTGTGAGATCATGACCTGAGCCAAAATCAGAAGTTGGATACTTAATCAACTGAACCATCCAGGCACCCCAGCCACAGCTATAACTCTTATGGAAGGACAGTGACCAAGTGGGCTTGACCAACCGTTGGGTATGTTGGCAACTGCCCCTCTCTAGCTTATCAGGTTGCCATGGGGGGGTATCACCAGGGAGGGGACTGGAAAGCCTAGAACAGTACATTGAGGAAAACAAGCTAGGACTAGTACTCTTCATTCATCTGATATCACCAGTACTGATCCAGAAAACTGGCTTGTGGCTCACACTGTTGATAACACCTGACAAGGGTATTCTTTTTCTGTCAAACTACATGGGCAGCCCATCAAACTGATGACCAGGAAGGTGCTTAAAATACCACCATCAGAGCACTCAGATTGGAATGAGTTCATGTAGCTCACACCAGGTAAAGGACATTTGAGCGTCAGGGTACCCTTATGCTGGAAAGAGAAATATCACTCTAAACAGAACCAACCCAGTTGTGCCAGGAATACGGGATGGATATGAATGGAACCATCCAGTCATTCTGTCACATTCAAGGAGAGCCAGTGGTTTGGCACTGACCCATTACTCCCCTTCAGGTATTCCCTGGGTAGCCCTGAATGGGACCCAGTGGTTGTGTGGCCCAGTCCGTGGCCATGGCTTCCACTTGGGTGGTTGGGGCACTTGCACCCTTGTTCTCCCTGGGCACAGAGGAGAATCCTCCCACGGTAACAAAAATTTGTAACCTCACTCTCCTCAAGAAAGAGGGCACGTTCTGTTTCTACTGGTATGATCATTTGGCTACAGTTTTTGTCCCCTCCATCAGCCTGAGGGCATGTGATAGCACATGTAGAAGCCCTTACTACATTCACTAACAAGCCCTAAATGATAGCTGCCAATGGCTGTCTTTAGTGAACACTGAAAGGTCTCTAATTGGAAAAGCTGTGCTCCAAAATAGAACCGCCTTAGACATTATTATTGCCTCGCAAGGAGGTACCTGTGTCATTATAGAAACAGACTGTTGTGTGTTCATACCCGATGAGTCTGCTAATGTATCCTCTTTACTAAATCGCAGGAGGATGCAAATGAACTCTGAATAATCCCCAGCCTGGAGGACTCAGTAAATCAGTGGGCTCTTGGTGGGAAAAAAATTATTTATTTTGGGAATCATTATGTTAATCTGTGCTTTCTTTTTTACGAACCTGTATTATTTCCATGGTATCTGCTTTCAAATGTAGCCAGATAGCTGCCAAATGAGCCACCTCCATGCTAGTGAAGCCCCTTGCTGACCACGCCAGGCCCATTGCAGAAGAGGGAGGCATGAAAAATTTTTAAATCCAGTCGGTCTTGAGGGTTGGAGTGTCTGGGGAGGTCATCGAGAAGACATGGTCACGGGTTGACCAGCAAGTTGGCCCCGGGCCATGGGAGGCTCCTCCACCCTCTCCATCTTTGAAACATGCACCCTGCCTCCTGTTCCCAGAGCCGGCCACCTCCAAAGATGCTTCCTTGAGTGAGCAAGTGTTGTGGAGGCCATCTGAGCTGTATACATGATGGAACCCTGTTAAGGTCTCTCTATAAATGTTTGAGATTATGGCGAGTAGGTGCAGAGATCTAGTGGTCTTGTGGCCACCTAGACAAGCCTCATAAGTAAGTTCCCTTGTGCATTAAACCTTCTGCCCACGGATCTGGATGGCTGCCTCTTTCCTTGGTTTCCCCCTGTCCTCCATGTACAAGGCCAATTTTAAATTTCACCCAAGCAACTACGGAATTTGTGAACCAACATCTGTTGCCAGTAGACCTGCTTGCATGAAATGTTAAAAGAAGTTCTTTAGTGAGAAGGAAAATAAAATAGGTTGGGAACTCAGAGCTGTATAATGAAAGGAAAAGCATCAAAGAGGAAATAGGTGAAGGTGAAATGAAAGCTTTTGTTTTTCTGATTCTTTTTGAATAGTCACCATGCTATACGCTACATTCTCAGAACTTGTATCTCTCACAACTGGAAGTTTGTGTGCTTTGATCACCTTCTTGTTTTCTTCTATTTTTCTTATTCTTAACTGATCTAACATAATGGATTGTTCAAAATGATAATGGCAAAGTATTTGATTATGTATGCTTATATATATGTGTTATGTGTATACAGATGTAGATGTAGATTTCCTTAGTAGAAGTAGAAGTGAAATGAATGACAACAATACAGGGACAGGAGGGAGCAATCAGGATTATTTTGTTATTATAAGAAATATGCCTGTTCTTTATTTTAGCAAATGCTAATCTCCTTATCCCAGAGAAAGGGGTGGGGGAATTTCAAAATTGGCTCAAGAGTTTTTTTATAAGAGGTGTCAAAACAAAAATTAAGTGAAAGGAAAAATTGTTTATTTTTTGAAGTTGACAAATCAGGTAAAAGAGAAAATATATTTTAATTTTCTTGTCGGAATGAAAGCTTAGCAATCAACAGGTTCCTAGTTTCAAAAGAATCCACCTATGTCAAAAGTAAGAGACGGACGGACCTACAGATGTAGGAAGCTGAAGGTTAATACTGACATAAATGGGAACCAGAATAGGAACACAGAGAAGTGGTCACAAGCTTCTCAATTAGTATTATCGGTGGCTGTTGCCATGTTATAAGTGTGTTCTGTGGCCTTGTTGCAAACCGCGAGACATTTTTGCAAATAAATATTAGTAAGTACATATGTATACAAGTTCTATGAGATGCATTCTAAGAAAATAATCCATATTGGAAGCAATAGAAGTTTTTAAACTTATAAATTCAATATATGTTCTTAGCCTTTCTAAAATATCCAAATATCACATCATTTGAAAGTTAATCCAATAGTGTTTTCCAGAGTTTGTAAGCATTGGACTATTCACTAAAAGCTAAAGTCCTTTGTAAATACTTTAACAGCGGAATCTCACATAGAAGATGTGAATGTTGTATAATACTCTGATCCGAACACAGAAATTGATATAAAATCTAAGTTAGCAGAAGTAATATTGATTTTAATGGTAAAACCAAATGAGAACAATCACACAAATATTCTCATTCTTAAAAGGTGGGATGAGCTTATATGGTGCCAAAAGTACCCTAACACCAATTAGAAGATTCTTTTGGGCTCACCTTAACAGTTCAACCAACAAAATCCTAAAATGAAAGAAAATTTTCTTCATCTGTAATATTTGTCATGGAACAATAATCAACTATCAGAGAAGGGCACCTATATGTATGTGTATACACACACACACACACACACACACACACATATTATTTTAAAACTTCAAATTAAGCATGGTAACTTTTAAATATTAAATGTGTTGTATTTGGGGGGTACCTGGGTGGCTCAGTTGGTTAAACATCAGACTTCGGCTCAGGTCATGATCTCACAGCTTGTGAGTTCCTGTCCCGCATGGGGCTCTGTGCTGACAGCTCAGAGTCTGGAGCCTGCTTTGGATTCTGCATCTCCCTCTCTGCCCCTACCCCACTCATGCTTTGTCTCTCTCTTAAACTTAAAAAAACTTAAAAAAAGTTTTTTAATAAACATATTGTATTTTTTAATTACTAGGTTATTTTATTTAGCAGTTATTTTGTGTGTATATATCAAGTAAAAATTATTTTCCATTTTATTTTTGATGATTAGTTTTATGTGTTGGCTATGGTACCCAATTATTTAATCAAAGCTAATCTAGGTGTTGCTATAAAGATGTTTTGTAGATGTTGTTAAAACCTACAATAATTTGACTTCAAGTAAAGAGGTTTGCCTTCAATGAGACAGGTAGACTTCATCCAATCAGTAGAATGCTTTAAGGGCAAAACCTGAAATTTACCAAAGATGAAGAAGAAATTCTGCCTCAAGACTAAAAACCTCAAGCCCTCCAGCCTGCAGACCTGCCTACAGATTTCAGACTTGCCAGCCCAAACAATCACAAGTCGATTCCTTAAAATTAATCTCTTAACACATACACACACACACACACACACACACACATTGATTTTTGTTTCTCTGGAGAACCCCCACTGATACAGTACTGAAATATAACATCTTAATACAGTATTTGTACATAATACTAACACCTACCTATTATGCTTATATTTTTACCAAAAAAACTTTAAAACTGTCAGTTAATCCTGTACTAGAAAAAAAAAAATGACTTCTTGCCTATCATTGTGATTATTTGTTATCGTTTCCGAAGAGTAACGTGTGTCAGGAGTTTAGAAACATGAATAGGCATTTAACCACAGAGAATAGAGTGGAATGGAATCTGAACTAGTCAAATCCTGTTAAGAATATATTTTGGGGGGGGGGGCTCTTCCACCACCATTTGAAATCCAGCTCCATACAATGCTCCGCCACGGCTGTTGCCGCGACCCAGACTGCGCGCCAGCAACCCCCCACCCGCCCCCCGCAGCCCACAGCTCCACCACCATGGAGGACATGAACGAGTACAGCAGCATAGAGGGATTCGCAGAGGGATCCGAGATCAACCGCGAGCAAGAATCCGCAGGATGACGGCAAAATAAGTTTATTGGAGGCTTAAGCTGGGATACAAGCAAGAAAGACCTGACAATATTTGTCTCAATTTGGGGAAATCATAGACTGTACAATAAAAACAGATCCAGTGACTGGAAGCTCGAGAGGATTTGGATTTGTGCTTTTCAGAGACGCTGCTAGTGTTGCAGTTTGGGAACTGAAAGAACACAAACTGGATGGCAAATTGATAGACCCCCAAAAGGGCCAGAGCTTTAAAAGGGAAAGAACCTCCCAAAAAGGTGTTTGTGGGTGGATTGGGCCACGGTACTTCTGAAGAACAAACTGAAGAATATTTTGGAGCCTTTGTAGATATTGAAAATATTGCACTTCCCGTGGAGACAAAACCAAATGAAAGAGGACTTTGCTTTATCACATATACCGATGAAGAGCCAGGAAAGAAATTGTTAGAAAGCAGATATCATCAAATTGGTTCTGGGAAGTGTGAAATCCAAGTTGCACAACCCAACGAGGTCTATAGGCAACAACAAAAAGGAGGAAGAGGTGCCGTGGCTGGTGGACAAGGTGGTACTAGGGGTCATGGACAAGGTCAGGGCCAAACCTGGAACCAAGGATTTAATAACTGTTATGATCAAGGATATGGAAATTACAATAGTGCCTTTGGTGGTGATCAAAACTATAGTGGCTGTGGCTGTGATTATACCGGGTATAACTAGGGAGACTATGGATATGGACACAGATATGCAGACTACAGTGGCCAAGAGAGCACTTATGGCAAGGCTTCTCGAGGGGGTGGCAAGCCATACTAAAGGAGGACTTTGGAGAAAACAGGAGATTGCTAAACCCATCTTGCAGGACGGACGGCATTGAAGATCAGCCTTCTGTTGATCTAAGGTGATTATTTTGTAAAAGACTTCCTAGCGTACAAGACACAACTGTGTCCAACTGTATATAGCCGCCAATTAGTTTTCTTTGTTTTTACTCTGTCTTTTGCTCTCTGTATTATGACTCAGTGTGGAGTTGTGTTTATACAAATTTTATTTGTGTGATTTCATGTTAAACCTCAAATAAATGCTTCCTTATGTGATTGTTTTTCTGCATCAGGTACTAAAAAGCTCTGTAAAAGTGTAACTGAAAATAAACAATAATTAAGGCACAGTTTATTTTGTAGGGAATATTGGTCCATAGGGAGAAACGGTGGTCCTTTTTTGAATAGCCAGCTACAGTGTCCCCCTGTTCCCCATTTTTCTTAGATGTATTCTATATTCTGAGGCTTCATTTCCCTGCTAACTGAGGTTTCCACCACACCTTTAATGTTTTTCTGTGCATTTGGAGACCTTGTCATAGTGTTGTCATTAGTGGAAGCTTTCTAGCCGACCATGAATCTTCTGGATTATATTGTGAAGAAGTGTGCCTTTTTAGCACAAAGCATGTTGGTAGTTCCTTTTCATAAATAGAAGCAATTGTGCTTTGTTCCTGTCTCTGGAAAGCCATTGGTTATGATACACTCAATCAGAATCTGGTCTGTTAGAAAGAGCTTTGGCTAATCGTAATACCGTGACATTACTTGTTTTCTTGATTAAAACATCCAGATATACCCAGGGAAAAGGCAGTGTTAAACAGTGTGTTGGAGCTACAGTTTAAGAGTATCAGAAATTGTTACAAGGATTTTGGCAGAGAGGTATGAGGTGGTTAAATTTTGAGCAAAAGTGAGATGCAGATATTTGAAGTAGGGACTTGAGGAAGTTGGTTGTATTCTACTCGTATTGTCGCAGCAAGCACCAAACTGAACAAAATGTTTTCTTGTGGGGCGTTTTTTAGGAAGCTATATTGGGTGTTAACTGTTAATGTGGTGTGAGCTCTTAGAAAAAGTCATGCTAGTAGGTTTCATCATTTTTAATGCATTAGTGCTTGAGCTGCGTAGTTAAACATCCCATATTCAGACATAGGAAGGAGTGGTGAGGAAAAGTATACTTTAAATTTTATGTATGTCGATGCAAATCTAAGGTGACCCGAGTTATTACAACAGATTTTCCTGGTGAATCAAAAAGCAGTTTTAACTGTAGATTTTGAAGAATTTCCTGGGTAAATTTAAGCTTTAAATTTTATATTCAGTGTCCTTGGATTTAAGGTTTTTTTTGTTTTGTTTCTGTGGTTCTACATTAGCCTTTAGGATTGGCATACGGGTTCTTGTGCAGAGTAGTTGACCTCACCTTCCAGGAAATGTAAATTTTTTATGCTGCTGAACCTGCCTTTTGTTTTATTTGGTGCCTGCAACTTTCTTTGTTTAATGATGTTTGTACTTGCTAGCTATCAAGTTACAATGCACTTGGCCTTGTTTTGCTCTTGTTTTGCTGTTTGACCTTAAACCTAGGCCAAGTACCAATGTTGGTTATTGCAAGGGACTGCTTATTCTTTCAACAGGCAACCTTAGGGAACAAGGGAGATTTTCATTTTAAGTTATGTTGTCAAAGTCTGTCGGTGCAGTGTCTAGGGCAGTGAATCCTGTTAAGTTCAAATTTATGATTAGGTGACAAGTTGACGTTGAGATTGATTGTCCTTTCCCTGATCAAAAATGAATAAAGGTTTTTAAACAAACAAACAAAAAAATGTTTGGGGGCATTATTCTCATGGGTTTTTTTGGAGAAAACTCAGGGACTACTGGGTGGGGAGGGGCAGCCATCAGAAGGGAGCATTGTTCCCTTGCTGTCAAATTCTAGTCTTCACCTATACTGGCTGACTTCACACTTGATTTATACATCAGGTCTCTATATACAGCTTTATTCAAACATAGGATCCCACTGCTGCAGATTGAAAATCATTGCCTTGCCAAATAAATCGCAATCAGGTTAGATGGGAGGCATATGGGTAATAGAAGTGAGGAAATGGAGGGGCGCCTGGGTGACTTAGTAGGTTCGGCAACTGACTTAAGCTTAGGTCGTGATCTCACAAGTTGTGAGTTCAAGCCCCACACAGGACTCTATGCTGACAGCTCAGAGCCTGGAGCCTGCTTTGCATTCTGTGTCTCCCTCTCCCTGCCCCTCCCCCATTCTCTCTCTCTCTCTCTCTCTCTCTCTCTCAAAAATAAGTAATAAAACATTATTATTTTTTTTAAAGAAGTGAGGAAATGGATACAGCATAAACAACCTAACCTCTCCTTCCTTTTTATAAAGAAAATGTCACAGATTTTTGAAGTCTGAGTTTGGGAGCTATTTTCCTCTTTCCTAAAAAACAGCCATTATTTTAGATAGAAAAGTTTTCCCAAGTCAGAAACTTTCTTCAGAGTTTTTTTTTCTTTTGATTTTTTTAAATAAACAAGTTCTCGAGAATTATCAAAATTAATTTTACAAAAGGAAAATATCATTTTAATGTGAGAAATCAATATGAATAAATATTAAATTATCCTTAATTTCTGTTTTCTTCCCTCCGTTGTCCTAATTGTTTAAGAATCTCCTAGAGCTGGTGTTCGTGTTCGCCTTTGCCACATTCTGCTTCTGTGGTTATGATTCCATCAGGTTTTCCACTCTAATAAAATCTCTGTTTGTGGATTTATAATTTATTTCAAGTCTTCCCTACAGAATGACAACCTTTGCCCAGGAGACAGCTTCTTTATTTTAAATTCAAGAGGAATATGCCAAGTAGGTTTCTCACTAATACACATATAGCTCAGTGTTCCTTTAGTAAGATGTTATGTTTATTTTTTCATAATTCAGCAACTGATTTAGTATTGGGCCTCTTTAGAAAATCTGAACTCAAGAACAAGGCAGGTCCTCACTCAGCCATCATCAAAATAACGCACCGAGGTTTAGCGTCTTGATATGCTCAAGCCTTACGTTTCTAAATCATTTAATGTGACCTTACCTTCTTGGAGAATGGAGAGATTTCCTGAGGCTAAGCCAGTTAAAGTTGCTTGGCATTTGTGCTATTTTGGGAGGTAATAAGCTATTCCCTCCGTGTTCAGTGTCACAGACCCCAGTGTTTACACCATATTATAAAACCTGATGACAGACAGCATAGCACCAGCTGGCAATGTGACCTTTCTCTCCCTTAGCGATTCTGTACAAAGCAGGCCCTTTCCTCTTTGTCTTTCTGCATTCTCCCTCCGTATAGTCTTGGCCTCAGCTTTTGTAGAATCAGTGAATTAAATGAGATTATACAGATGAGACAGCGTGAGTGTGATTGAAAGTATTTGTATGACTTGATGGCCACCTGAAGTCTTAGCTTCCTCTCCTGAAGCCTGATGCCTTCATTTTCTTTATTTGGTTGATAGGCAACAGGGTAAAGTGAGAAGTGTGTGCCTTGTGACAATAGATCTGGATTTGAGTTCATGTCAAAACAGGAACTAGTGATGAATGATGGCAGAGCGATTTGACCTGTCTGAGCTTCAGGTCCCTCATCTGTAAACTGGGGGGTTAAAATACCCACTTCTGAATGTATCTTTATGAGTGTTATAAAGTGTTGGCATCCAGTAGGCCTCAATGCATTATAGTTATCATAATGATAAGGATTAACTTTTCTGCAAAAATGGTATTGATGAAGAGTTTAATTTTGATCATTTCAATACTCACCAAGAGAGAATGGGCCAAAGTGGTTCATTCTTCACCGACTACTGCCGTTGGATGGAGGAAACAATCACCAGAGATAACCTGGAATGTGGCCAAATGGAGATTTGCTTCTTGCGAGTTGACTGGCAGGCACTCAGAAGTCTGTGTTATTTACACTCCTTTCTGACACTGGTGTATAACTCCTGTGTTCATCAGAGTCCAGACAGTGGCAAAAGAAACGAGAGGAAAAAAATTTTTTTTATCAATCCCAGTTTTAAAAAAAAACACTCTAGTAAAAACAGAAATTTCTGGAGGAAAAAAAAAAGTTCAGATTAATAAATGGAATACAGTGGTTGCTTTTCTGTATAGCATGAAGCTTTTGAGAATCACAGGCCTAGTATGAAACAGGTCTGAATTTAAACTTTATCTCTGGGGGCACCTGGCTGGCTCATTTGGTAGAACATGTTACTCTTGATCTCAGGGTCATGAGTTCGAGCCCCATATTGGACGTGGAGCTAACTTAAAAAAAAATTAAAAATAAATGAACTTCCTGCTTTCCTCCTTTACATATTATGAGAAACCTGAAAAATATGAAAGGGGACAGAGTTTATGAGGATGACGGACAATTGAAAAATATTTGGAAATATTGTCAAATGTTAAATCTTAAAACTTGAACCTAGTTATACGTAGTTGGATAGAGTGTCTTCACATGTTGTGATATCCCTATAAAAATTACTTTTACCCATAATATCAATGCTCAAACACTTTGTAGAACAGCAGGACAAGTTATTACAGAACATGTTCAGAGTCCATTACAATCTAAGCTGGAAAATGTTTTAAATAAAACCCCAAATTCTCATTGATTCTTTCCCATAGCTTACACATTTTGGAGTAGTACAGCTCAAATTCCTGTTTGCATCCTGCTTTTAAAACCCTCACTGCTCAGTGGGTTGGCTGCTCTGTTGCCTATTCTGTAAGCAACCTTGGCTTTCCATCTCAGAAGGAATCAATGAAGTGGGGGGGGGGGGGCAGGACTCTTTTCAGGATATTTTGTTCTCTAAGACAAAATCACTAGTCATTAAAAAAAAGTGTTATTATATACCATATACTTTCAAGTAACTAAATAACAATGAACTCAACATTAACTCTGTAAACATTTCAGTTTGCAAGGCACTATTCCTTCATATTTTATTTCTGACCTGTGTAAGGGCACCAAAATATTTTAGGACACCAACAGATAAGCCAAACGGTAGTTAAAAAGTTTATTGCCTCTAATACACTGGTATTAAGCAAAAGGAGGAGAAATAAGTCAATAATCATAAATGGATTTTCTACCAAATGAAAAGCATTATCATGAAAAACAATTATACTCCTTGAGTCTTTACCATCAAAAAGCTTATAATCTAGTAATTACCATTTGGCAAATGCCATAGTGGGTGTTATTCCTTTATCTGGAAAGGATGTAAACCGTAATCTTAAAAGTGACACTGGTCACATTCCAGATTGCTAAAATAATGTAAGGACAACCTCAGTACGTGAAGAAATTAGTTTTTCTTAAAATTAGGTCTTCTAGATGATAATTTTATCATGAAAATTTAAAACATAAGACTGCTACATTCTAAACAAGCAATAACATGAAGAACAGCCTTCAAACTCAAACACCTGGAGATTTCATTATCTGCTTGCGCATTCCCCCAACTAGATGTGCCTTTTATACAGAAGAGTTTATTAAGAGCATAGTAAACAAAAGGCTGTTTTGCTAGCCAGGGAAAACTGTTCAACATCTTTGGGAAATATCCAGAGACTATTGTTTCCTCATGTGCTGCATCAGGAAGAATTTTGTGGGTTATCAAACATAACCCCATGCTCTCAGTCGAATCACTCCCTCATTCATATGTGATATCAATATTGTCAACTGCAGTGTTGTTTCTGAGTAATATACCGATGTACCATGATTCATGGAGAATTAAGGGAAGCAGAAACTGCTGATAATGGAAGTACATTGAATTTGCTTTATTTCTATTTGGTAGCAGTGGTGGTTGGATATTTGAGGAGAGGAGGCCAAGGAAGAGAAAGATAAGAGCTCCTATGTCTATAAATCAAAAAGTCAAACGACAGTAATACACTCAATCAGAGTTAAGAATTAAAAAGAGAGAGAGAATAAGATAAATAAAAATTGATAGGAGAAGCTAATTAACTACTCCAAGTGTATAATAATAACTTTAGCAGAATAAAGAATACCTATTTCAAAGTGACAGTTACCATTAAACTTATAGTATAAGGTAAATCCATTAAAATCACAACAATTAAAGGGATACCTAATTTTATCATCACTATTTAATATTATATAAACATAGTTCAATGCAATGAGATAAAAATATGGAAATCAAAGACTTAACATGTTAGAAATGAGAAGGTAAATTTGCATGCTCTATGATTATACATAAAATTTGCAACAAAATCAAGTAAAACACTGTTCAGATTCATTAAATTAGAGAAAATGAGCAACATAAAATTAGCACAAATAAATGAATATAATTCTAAATGGAACGAAAGGGGGAACGTGTATTGATATCAGATGCTAGTGCTACAGAAGGCACAATAAACTAGTCTTACATTTTTATGCAGTGCCAAATGTGGTATCTGTGTATATAAGCCCAAGTCGCTGGAAGTACAAAAACAGTCTGATAACTCAGTATTATAATAGGAAACTTTAATATATTTTTTCTGGATTTTACTGCTTAAGCAGATATAGTATAAATAAGTTACAAAGCAGAGGTTACCAATAATGGCCAGTGGATGTAAAGGAATCTGTGATTTTCTTTTAGGGGGGCCAGGAACTCCTTGAATTGATAGGTAATATTTTATGAATACATTTTATGTATCTTCTACAGAAGAGTACTCCCCACCTAAGGTACTCTGGGATGCAAAAAGTGTTAATTGGTATAAAGTGTCTAGATAATTTCATCAAGGTATTTCATGTGTATGTGCATATATATGCGCGCGCACACACACACACACACACACATATATATTCAATCACTTTACCATAAAAAGAAATTGTGGGATATCTATAAAAATCTATGACGATGCACTATATACATCTGCACATATAGATGCACATGCAGAGTATGACTTGAACTCCTTCTCTAACACATTTAAAAGGCTACATTCTCTTAACTATGACTCAACAATCGTAGAACTTAAAAACAAAAGAATAATTTCTAAAATCTAAACACTTGAGAAAATCAATATGTTCTTTTTAAAAAATTTTTTAAAGTTAATTTATTTTTATTTTGAGAGAGGGGGGGGGCAGAGAGAGACGGAATGAGAGAAAGTGGCAAGCAAGCTGTGCACTGTCAGCATGGAGCCAAATGGGGGGCTCAAACTCAAGAAACATGAGATCATGACCTGGGCCAAGATTAAAAGTCTGACACTCAGCTAACTGACTGAGCAACCCAGGAACCCCGAAATTAATATACTCTTTTAAAAATTAGTACGTCTAAATAAACCATAGGCTAAGAAAATGTGAAATGTAATATAATATGTCAGAAGTTGGGATATCCAGCTGTCTCAAAGGAAAATTTAAATCTTTAAAAGCTTCTATTATTGAAACTTTTTATGAAGCTAAATAATTGATTTAATGTAAGAATTAAGAAAATTAAATAAAAAGAAAAGCAGAAGATATGGATAATGATAGGCAGAAATCAGAAAGGAAAAAGAAATTTCATTAATAAATGAAGCAGGAGCTGGTGCTCTCAAATTGTCATTAAGATATTCAAAACCCTAGCAAGTCTAAAAAACGGAAATACATGAGAGGAAATGCCAAAGTAAAGTAAAAAAACAAAAAAAAAACCATTATATTCAAGGAATAGGAGGATTCCTTTTTTTAATGAAAGGAACACTGCTGTAAAACACCAATTTATTTCAAAATGCAGGAAAAAATAGAAAAATTTCTATGAAAATATGAATTACTACTATTTTTCAAAGACATTAAGAAAATGAAATAGAGCCATAACTGTGACTGACGATCAAACAACTACTCCCAAAACACACTAATCAAGGGTTGTCTTAGATAAAATTCTGTCATCAAAGAAAAATTATTCTGGTGCCATTCATATTGTTATCGAGCAAAGAAAGATATTACCATAGATGCAGATATCCTAAATAAAATATTAGCAAATGGAATCCATCAGACTAAGATAGCCTTACACAGGAGAGTTTATTAAGAATGCAAAGATTATTTAACATTCGGAAATACATGATGATGGTGATGATTGTAACAAGGATGAATTTAGAGTCAAATTATTTATTTCAATAGATACCAAGAGATCATTTGATACAATTAATCATCCTTTAATTAAAAAAGTCTTTGATAAATAAGAAAAAGATATCTTCCTTCTTAACACTAAAAAGAGTTGATTAAAACAAAGAGCAAATATTCCCTTTTAAGGAACGTAAAAGACAAGACTACCATCTGTAACCATGGCTGTTAGCTAACAGTCTTCTCTAGGTCTTTATAAAATCTGTATCTGTAAGTATATTCTTTCTAGGGAAGCTGTACTACTACTCGGTTTCAGACACAGTGGAAGAGAGTTGGGGAGGAATAAGAAATCCTTATTGTATTTGCAAGAGACTAGCAGGGCTTTTCTATGTAATTAATTCTTCAACAGATGGTTACTTAATGCCTGCTCTCTGCCTGTCCCTTTTGTGATTCAGGTATAAATAGTGCAAAGAGGGTTTCTGGATTTTGATCATTTCTATTATTTCCAGTTTAGTGATCTAGAATCCAAAGACTTTTGAACCAAGTTGCTGTTAGCATACCGCTTTAATGCTTACCCTAAATAAGTCCTACAACTTTTAGCAACCAAAGGATGTTTTGCTGAAAAGCAACTGAGTGTTTAAAAGCACAGCACCAAACAGCCTGAGAGGAAACACCGCTCTATCACTTACCATGTGACTCTGGGCAAATTATTTGCTCTCCCTGTGACTCTGTTTTCTCATCTATAAGTGGGAATAGTAACGATACTCTTGTGTCATAGGGTAGTTGTGAGAATTAGCAGAACTGATAAGGTAACAAACATTTAGAACAGTGCTGGGTTATGATAAGAGCCATATAAATAAATGCTATTATTACTTAAAAACTGAGCATGATTTATTATCCCAAGGATAATTTTTTTTATTTTTTCATCTTTCTCATCTTTGTAAGGGTTTAATTGAGGAAATAAATGGCTTACACTGAATAAGGAAGGCTGTCTCCGTCGATATTTTCATTATAGTCTTCCTCAGAAATCAGAGAACACAATAGTATTAAATAATAATCATTTAATATCCATTCTTATTATTTCTATGCACCCAAAGTACTCTTTTTGAGAATTTAAACACCTTAATGGTGATGTTTGACTAAGAGAATATGAATATATTCCAACATATCAGGAAAAGTTACAAATTATGGCATCTATTTTGTTCTTTTGCCCTATTCAAGAGATTAAAACACATTCTGAGAATCATATGTCAACCTATATTGAAAGGTAGTTCACAGGAAGCAGGAAAAACTGGGTGTGAATATAACGGACCCATGGTACAGTCTATAAATACTCCTTCAGCTCCTGAAGGCTCTTTTTAGGGTTTAGTCTTTTTGGTTTCACATGATTGCTTCCGTACCATTAGCAGTGAGTCTATTCAAATAAAAATAAAAAGTAGCACTTAAAAATGCTCTTTGGCACTTCAAAAGGCCATATATTAGAGAGCTAATTGGTATAGCTTTTACAACTTTCACATTGATTTTTTTCCCATTGATTTTTCCCCCTCCTTTGAGCTGTCTTTTCATCCTGCTACTAGTATGAATTCTGCTTTTCGGTTCTTGAGTAGTTTGCACTCAAGAGAAGATGGTGAAAGTGACAGGCTTCCCAAGAACTTTTGTTCTTCTGTGCTGCCATATTTTAATTTCAGGCAAGTAGAACTAGTTGAGAGTATACTGATTGGACTATGTTGGAAACCTTTCTTCTTTGGAGACTTAAAATTTTCCATGAAAATGAGATATTCTGGCAATTCAGTCTGGGAGCATTGAGTTTCTCTATTGCAGAGTCTCCCCCCTTAAAGAATTTGGGGAATGACAAGATTTACTTCTGAGAGCTAATTTCTTTCTAGAGTCATGAGCTAAATACATATATTTTAATGTTTCAGAAATTGATATTCTATTTTCTATCATCACTATCATCATCACTACATATCTGATTATATGACCCCTTGTTTTGTTACAGTAATTTTCAGTAAATTATAAACATTTCAATAACAGGAAATGATAGTTGAGGAAACACATTGGAGAAGGTCCTGCAAACAATTTGAAGAATATATATGTAAGAGATGCTTCCAAAACACATAATTGCTTCAGACTTAGTAGAACATTTGGTGTCTTCTCAATGGTGAGTCCAAGGCCTGTACACTTTCCTCTGTCTTCTAGATGAACTAACCAGCCTCCTTCTCCGTTACCCTTGTTCTATTCAGTGTTTTTACATTAAATAAAATACTTAGTTTTTGTATTTGGCCATGCTTGGAATAAGGTCAGGTTAACATTCATAGAGAAGATAAATCCATTAAGGAGATATTTAAAGAGAAAATCAACTTTCAGTGGTGACAGGTTATGGGGAGAAAGGGAGAATGAGTTGACGAAAAGGGTCCCCAAGTTTCCAGCTGGCTCTGCTGTGTGGTTGGAGCTGCTTGAGAGATGTTTGAGGAAGGTGTGGTCAGGGGTGAATATCCTGAGTTCAGTTTGGGACATGATGATTCTGAAGTACCTTGGCGACATCCGAGCAAAGATGTCCAGTGGACAGTTGGCTGTTAAAGTGCAGAAGCTAGAAGACATCTGAACGGGTATGCCATTTTATTTGTTAGAGACTTCAATGTTAAAATGTGGGTGGAGAATGCCATCAGAGTGAAATGTTGGCACAGGTCAAAGGAATGTCTGCTTCTATCATAACAGGAGTATAGGAACTAAAACATAAATTGTACTGTCACTCTTTTTCAAAATTTCTCTTCTACCACTACAGAAATTTCTACATTCTTAGAATGCTCTTCTGTTCTTTTTTTTTTTTCCCAATGTATCTTCTGCAATTCTTGAATCATCAATTTATGCTGAACATACTAACCCATGTTTTAAAAGTTTGCTTATTTTCTTGGAAGTTCACTTTTGTTAAATAATGCAAGTATATTTTTTAAATAATAAATGTTTCATATAAAAAAATAGTAGTTTCCTTCTCCATCCTTCCTAATCCTCAGGTCTGACACCAAGAGTCAGGTGTTCAACTCTTTTGCTTGTTCTAAATAATGTGCATATGCTGACATTTCTTTGTTTCCAAATTTGAGATAGTATCTCCTGAATTTCTTTTCTTGTAGTTGAGGATTTATCTCTGTTAAATATTACTCCCAAACACTTCCCTGAGTTCTGTCTTTCCAATATTTTGAGCTTCTTGAATTCTTTTTTTTAATGTTTCATCCTTTAAATTTTCTAATATTCCTCTTTGTTCTCTCATTATTCCTTTTTACTCTGATCTCAGGGATATAATATCTTTATGTATCTGAAGTTACTAATTAAATATTTTTAAAGATTTTGGTCTGTTTCCTGAACTATCTTTTTTTTCCCCCCCATAAACCTTGCTTGGTTTTTTGTTTCTTTGGTCTCCCTTCTCTCCTTTATTATAGAAGGTTCTTCAAAAGTCTGATGATTTTTGACTGTATATTGCATATATAACAACAAGACTCCTAGAAAGCTGATTGAAACTCAGAATGGGGATCAGCCTTGTGGGCTGTTCAGTTCACCAGTAGGTAATCAGAAGTGTGTTCACAGGACAGGAAGCCTTCTTTTGGGGAGTCAAGGGTAATACTTTCACTCCCTGTGGTATAAGTGTACATGTGCATAGTATTTATCCCTGGATTTCAGCAGGTTCAGGGCTTATAGAAGTTTGGCTTGCTACTATGTGGACTTTATCTGAATCTTCCTGTTTTTATCCTTGGGGTTCATCCCTGACTTCCACTATGCCCAGGATCCTCAATCTGGAACTTTCTCACTAGTGTGCCCTGTGCAGGTACTTCTGGTGTGTTTTCTGTATGTAGTCAGTTACATCTCCTTGATCTGACGTCTACTCGTAAAACGTGTCAAATGTGTCATCCATCCTTGCCTTCAGTCACATTTTCTTTGCCCATTTTAGAGGTGCTTTGACGGAGAGAAAAGATAAATACACAAACTCAATGCACTTTGTGTAACTTGATGTCTTCCTCTTTATTTGACTTTAAAATCACCATTGTGTTTCCAAAGCCTAGCATCGCATGTGGTTTATAAAAGGCAACCAGTACCTGACCTGAAATGAATAGAACTCATGGTGGTTTTGATAAAATTAATAGGTATTTTCTTTTTTTTTAATAATTTATTCTATTAAAAATATTACCCCCCCATTTCCATGAATATTATAACTGTGCCCTCTTCCTATTTTACTTGTTCAATAATTTCCTGGCCTTTTGTGACACCAAAGAATAATTGTTTTCAGGAAGTGATATGACACCGTATCTATCTTATGGGAAATTCCTTGTTTCACTGCATGGTCTCCCCCTATCCCTCAGCACTAAGAATGGAAAACAGTTTTATATTATACTTTTGTATTGAACTGAAAATCAGTTTTACCTTACATTACATGTCACAATGGGTCTTTAAGAGAAGAAAAATCTAAAATATATCCCTAATAGAGTTATCAATACGAGCATAAATGCATCCCAGTTATATGGTGGAAAACAAAGGGCAATAATTATTTCACACAGTGACATTATTTTTGAGTGGCAAATAGTATTTCTTTTTTATATTCTTATTATTTTTTAATTTTTATTGAGAGACAGACAGAGAGAGAGAGAGAGAGAGAGAGAGAGAGAACATGGGCCTGTACAGGGGAGGGGCAGAGAGAGAGGGAGAGAGAGAATCCCAAGCATGCTCCTGGTGCTGTCAGCTCGGAGCCCAATGTGGGGCTCAATCTCAGTGTCCTAGGATCATGACCTGAGTGGAATGCAAGGGTTGGACACTTCCCCAACTGAGCCACCCAGGCCCCCAGAAAATAGTATTTCTAAACCCCATTTCACAGGTAAGAAAAAAATGAGATCCAAAGACATTGCAGATCTATCTAGCTAATTAGTAGCTGAAAGATTCCATCTCCCAATTTTGGTCCAGTGTTTTTCACATTATACCAAAATTCATCTGAAGGTCTTTTAGATAAGTTGCTCCCCAGTGTTATGAAGTTTCCTGCACAACTCTGCCCTTGTCCTGGCATCATGATTAATGAACTCGGCTTTGTATAAAGTTTTTCTTCCCATCACACCTTCACATGACCCAGAATCACAGTTGTTTCTTTGGAAAAATTACTGATTTCAGTTACATGTTGTTCAGATAGCATTATTTAGAGCCATTAGAGTAAAAAGTTTATGCTCCCACGTTTCTTCTTGATACCCTTGTAATTACATTGAGATATAACTTTACCCTCTCAAGTCTCAATCTTTCTTTTTCCTTAGGTGAGAAGATGTGCCCCTGACTGGTGGGCACGGCAAGTGTACTTTGACAGCTTTGCTTCCCCATGTCTTCCAAAGAAATGTTTAACAAATTATTGTGGACATAGAACATCCACTATTTTAAATAAGGAAATTTTCTGGCCAGCTCAAGGTCAGAAAGTATTTTCTAATTATTATATCTTTATGTAGACTCTAATATCATGCTCTCAGAACAGACCGGCCAAGTTAATAAAGATGTATAGCTTAAGTCTTTAGAAATAGGATTCAGGAAACTTTGCAACAGAAGCTGTTATATCGATATTATACTTTCACTAATCAGCTTGAAACATCTCTCAAATGGAAGGAAAACAAGATATGCTTGCAAATAAAATTCACTATCTAATCTTGGAGGAAATCAGTTAATTCTCTGTCCTTCCATTCACACTGCTTAATAAACAAGTGAGCCATATTGCCTGTTTGCTATAGTTTGAAGTGTTATATTTCTACTTCTCTCAAAATATTTAGGGATTCGTGTATCTAGTGTTATATAAGATAATTGCATTATCTGACATTTCCTGGGAAATTTTTCATTAAAAAGGGAAGCAAAAATACTGCCACATTGAGGTTGGTTAATTGGAATGTGATCATTTAGGGGTGCCTGGGTGGCTCAGGTGGTTAAGTGTCTGACTTTGGCTCAGGTCGTGATCTCTCAGTTCTGTGAGTTCGAGCCCCACATCAGGCTCTCTGCTTCAACGTAGAGCTTGTTTCAGATCCTCTGTCTCCTTCTCTCTGTCCTTCCCCCATTCATTCATGGGCATGCTCTCTCTCTCTCAAAAATAATCATTAAAAAATGAAAAAAAATAAGAAGTGTGATCATTTAGATGGGGATGACTGTATAAAATTCATTTTTGTACTTTATCTGACAAAATTATACTAATAAACTGTATTACATATGTAAATATGTACTGTAAAGACATATTTCACCTGCATTAGATTATTTTAAGGCATTCTCTTGGTTATTACAGTAGCAGCCCATATTGATTGTATGAGGTTTGTACTACATGGAAAGCCACACAGACAAAAACAGAAGTCCCCAATAATCCATCCGCCAGTCCACCATAGGCTCTTTTAATAGTTTCGTGTATTTCAAATTTCTCCCCTATTTTTCCAAAGTTAGAGATAATTATCTAAACTAGTCTCCTTGATGCTACACATTTAAAACCCCATTTTACATGTTAATTTGTACTCCTCTTGTCTTTAATAAAGGGCATAAATGTTTTCCCAAGATATTTACATATTCTTTTATAACAGGCTCTTCAGTATTTTGTTGTTTAAATATGCCACAATTAATTTCGCCAATCTTTGGGGATACTTTAGAAGCATTGTTTTACTCACAGGGAAATAGCAGGAAATAGCCTGCTCATTACACATAATTTTAATGTATTCATAAATGTTTCCCTGAAGGATCTCAAAGCAGGAAGGGTTGTTTTTGTGGCCTTTTTTATTTTTTTATTTTTTTGGTGTTGTTTTTATTTTGAAGATCATTTAAACTGTAATAAATAATTAAAATGAATCAAGCTCTTTTATTTAAAAATTTTTTTAACGTTTATTTGTTTTTGAGACAGAGAGAGAGAAAGAGAAAGCATGAACAGGGGAGGGTCAGAGAAACAGGGAGACACAGAATCCGAAACAGGCTCCAGGCACTGAGCTGTCGGCACAGAGCCCGACGCGGGGCTCGAACCCAAGGACCGTGAGATCATGACCTGAGCCGAAGTCGGACGCCCAACCGACTGAGCCACCCAGGCACCCCAAGCTCTTTTATTTTAAATATTTGCTTGAATTAGTCATTAAGGCAGTTTGGGTATCACTTAAGAAACTTATCGGGGCGCCTGGGTGGCTCAGTCAGTTGAGCATCCGACTTCAGCTCAGGTCTTGATCTCTCAGTTTGTGAGTTTGAGCCCCATATTGGGTTCTGTGCCAACAGCTCAGAGCCTAGAGACTGTTTTGGATTCTGTCTTCCTCTCTCTCTGCCCCTCCCCTGCTTGTTCTCTCTCTCTCTCTCTCTCTCTCTGTCTCTGTCTCTCTCTCAAAAATAAACAAATTTTTTTTAAAAAAATAAACTTATTGAGGTTTTATTGCTCTTAGGATAGAAGATGGTTTGAGTGAAATTTTGATTTCATAAAAATTACACCAAGGAGGACATCTGGAAAGCTATACTTTTATTCTAGTGCCCGTGCCCTCATGTCCTTATATCAATATTAGAAAAATAATTATTCTTTCATTTCCAGCAGAAAACAAACATAGAGGGAAAAAGACTGTTTTCTTGGATCTAGAGCTAATTCTCCATTCCTATCTCCAGTTTTATACACAGAAGATTCCATTTTTGTGGAACCCTTCAAAAAGCACATATTTGGCAACAATGCTGCTCAAATGATTTATTTTTTCGAAGTGAAGTTTTACTTCATACAACAGGAAGCCTGAAAGGATCCTCTTTAGGAGAAAGCAGTACACTGGGCACGTTTAGAAGGGCAGGAAGTCTTTGGTTGTGCTCTATGGAGTAGAAATCTCTTTTCGTTTAAAAAATAGATTTTTCTCGGGGAGCTCTGTTCTTCTTTCTGCTGAATCAAACAGCTTGAATTTCTGATGAGGATTCTTGAGCGTGTATTTGTCTTCTGCTGACACTGAGATTCATGGCAGTATTTGCCATTAACACAAATGGGAGCTAAACACATCAATCGCTTCATGTGAAGATTAAAACTCTCCTCTTCATTTGAACCCAATACATTATTGGTAATTACATTTTGTGTCAATAATAATTTCTCTTATTCTGTTTAACACTGCTGCTTAGAAACAGGCGTCTGATCGCACCGCAGAGGTCATAAAAAACATAAAAAACGTGGAGATGTTTTCTTTCAGAGTTTTGTGGGGCTTAACCTAATGATAGAAAGATTTATTAAAATCTCCTTGTGTTAATATAATTCGTATCTGTTGCCAGCAGATACAAAACAGAATAAAATATTTAACAGTTTACATAAAATGGCAGTTACAAGATTTATTTTTCTCCAGATAGGATTCTCTTCTAATATGTATCAAAAACAATTTGACGACAAAAGGATTTTTTTTGAATGTAGCATATTCGAATACTTGATGTCTAAAATAAGACCAATCCAAGATTTTTCATGTGGTTCTTATTTTTTTTAATAATAAACTATTTACTTAGTGATAAATGAATGTGACGCTGTAATTTTTCAAAATAAGAAGTTACTGTTTCCTTATATGAGCACATGCATATACATATATATCAAGATTTTGTCATATTTTCCCTTTGTATGCATATCTCCTTAGGAGTTATTTTAGGCAGAAGTATATTTCATTATGTCAGATTTCATCGAATCTATGATGTCATCAGCCTTAAGGCACATTCTTACACAACTGTGTACCATTAAGAAAAAAAATTTGTGACTCCTTAAACTATTACAAGATGCCATCTTACCACTTATTTTATGCTTTTGAAACATTAAAATGTTGTCTTATGAACCCACCTAAAATAGCAGGGAAGGGAACGCTGTTGAGGCCAACCGTGTTTATGTTAAAAATTAATTCCAAGTTAAAGAATAGTGGCATCCAAGTAACCACTGCTGAACTAGTTTTAAACTATTTATTCAGTGCTTTTATGTTAAAATGGATTTTGGTTTATTATCGCCAAAGAGGACACTTTAAATATCTGAAGATTACTTCAGAACTAATGGGTCCTCTTAATTTTTGAAATTCAGACCAGAAAATAAACATTAAGAAGCAATATATAAACACTCATAATAACTTCAGCAAATCAGACTTTCTTTTTTTTTGTTTTTTAATGTTTTATTTATTTTTGAGACAGGGAGAAACAGAGCATGAACAGGGGAGGGTCAGAGAGAGGGAGACACAGAATCAGAAGCAGGCTCTAGGCTCCGAGCTGTCAGCACAGAGCCTGATGCGGGGCTCGAACTCACAAACCGCGAGATCGTGACCTGAGCCGAAGTCGGACGCTTAACCGACTGAGCCACCCAGGCGCCCTGCAAATCAGACTCTCAATACAAATAGTCTTTCAATAGATGAGAGAAAGAGAAAGAACAAGCAGTATTTCTTTTTAATTTTTTTTTAATATTTCTATTTATTTAGAGAGTGAGAGAGAGCAGGGGAGGGGAAGAGAGGGGGGAGAGAGAGAACCAGGCTCCGTTCTGTCAACGTAGAGCCCAATGCAGGGCTTAAACCCACAAACTGTGAGATCATGACCTGAGCCAAAATCAAGAGTCGCATGCTTAATCGATTGAGCCACCTCCATTTTAAACAATAACCAACCCCTCTTTGGGAACCAAAATATTCATATTTACCAAATTAGGTTTTTTTGTTGTTGTTGTTGTTAGGTATTATGTATGTATATTGACACATTCTCTCTCTTGGCCCCTTTGCTATCCTAGGCAGCTTCCTCTTTCAGTAGTCTTTCTGTCAGATATACAATGTCTGAGTTTTTTTTTTAAGTTTATTCATTTATTTTGACAGAGACAGAGACATAGTGCGAGGGGGGGAGGGGCAGAGAGAGAGTGAGGGAGAGAGAATCCCAACCAAGCTCACACTGTCAGCACAGAGCCTAATGTGGGGCTCGAACTCACGAACCGCGATATCATGACCTGAGCTGAAGCCAAGAGTCATATGCTTAACCGACTGAGGCACCCAGGTGCCCCTGAGATATTTTTTGTTATAACAGACTTCAATCATAAATCCTTGGGATGAAACCCAAATTGTCTGTAGTACTTGGTTGATATTTTAGTTCAATCATATGTTCACAATATCATTATTTATTTCTGTCATCAACTCAACTCTTCACTTGGGTGTAGGTTTTACTAATTTACGTCCAAAAAGATGACCTATTTCCACGTTTTATATTTTTATCATGCCAAAAATTAAGATTGTAGAAGCATTTGCATGCATGCCTGCTAATGATCATTTTTATACAGTTTGAGGAAGTTTGTACACATTTGCTAAGTATGTCCTTATTACCTCTAATCAAAGTTCATGGTGGATCATTTTCCTTAGCACTGTCTAGAGTTGAGCCCGTGCTCCTCCCACATGTTCCTCACACTGTGTGCACACAGTTAAAATAACCCAAAACCAGGACCCCTCCAGGCTGTAGGTCTGTGCTGTGAACAAGTACATAACCTTGAATCAAGACTTTTCTTGGGCTTCCTGTCCTCTGGCATTCCATCTGTCTCTCCCTTAGCATCCATGAGTAACAAATGCAACTGCTTCCTGTTTTCTTGCTTTTCAGTTTTGTTTTTTGTTTTTTTTTTTTTTTGTTTTTTTTTTTTGTTTGTTTGTTTTTTTTGTCTCCTGGCAGCAGGGATGGCGGGGGGCAGTGGAGGGGACAGTGAAGAATATATAATTTATATTTAAAAAAACCTGCAGAACTGAATTGGAAGGAAGCGTATGAGATGTAAGCACAGTCTTGAAACATTTGGAGGGGGTCGGAGAAGAAACGAAGCTGAGACAAAGAGCTCTGGCTGGAAGAAGGGCAGGAGAGCTCAGAGGCAGAGGGCTCTTCTGTCAGAATAAACGTCAGTCCCTTCACAGGGTCCTCAAGGCTGTCCACAGCTTTGCTCCTGCTTCCCTCTCTGCAGCATCTTCAACTATGCTTACTGTGTGTATCACAGGCACACCTGGGCCCTCCTTTTTCCTTTACTACATAGTTTTCCTTGTACCGGCCACCCTAACTCTTCTAGGGCTGGGCCGACTCCCACTCGTGCTCCAAGCAGATACCCCTGCGCTGGCTCTCTTCCTTGTATTTACCCTTTCCTAGGAAACATCACCTTTGGATTCATTGTTGGGTGCAAGATCTTTACCCCAGGCACTCTCTTCCTGAAGGCAGAACTCCGCCTTTCTTGTTTAGAGACAGATCTCCAGGGCCTCACTTGTAAAACATTTGTTATGTAAATCAAAGCATGAGGCGACAGAGGTAGGAATAAGGGAGGGAGATGTTTTTGTAAGATAAAGCTATTGAGAATAACTGGTGAGCATTTGTACTGCAGGAGGGGCGGGCATGGATACATACATCTTCTCAACATTCGACTTTCAAGGACTTGTTTGTCTGTTTGTTTTAATAGTCAGGAACTTACATGAGATGTCAAAAGTATATGGAAACCACAGCACAAATGTGAAATGCAGGCTGCTGTTCTATTTGTACTGGGCAGCATGGGAGATTGTGAAATTGATGTCCCTTGCATACTAACTCTGGGCTGAGTATGTGACTTTCTTTGGCCAGTGGGAAGTTAGGAAATACGAGGATTGATAAATGCTTTGTTATTATAGCTTACCCGCTGGGGGATTCCTACCACCACAGTAGCAATTCAGTCTGTGCTGTCTGTGGGGCCACATGGAGGAAAACTGAGTTTCCCAGCTAACCAACAAATGAGTGAGACCACCTTCTACCATCCGGCTAGCAAGGCCCCAGATGCCTGTAGTCACAGGAGTGACTCCAGACAAATCCAACAGAAGTACCATCCAACTGACTCCAGCCCAAATTGCAGAATTGCAAGCAAATAAATGGTGGTTGTATTGAACAAACACACAAAAAGAATAATAGGGTTGAGCAATGGCAGGTGACTCAGACAAACGAAGAGGGAGACAGAGAGACAGAGAGCGAGAAGCTTTACTTGGGGAAGATGTTTTAAAAAGGAAGGAAAAGAATAATGACAAGGTAGAAGAATGAATCTTGCTGACTTCACAGTTCTGCCCAGGATTATCTCTGACTGACTGATCAACAAGATCTCCAAAGCACTAAGACCCAACGACATCAAATGGACCATTTGAATTCTGCCCCCCCCCCCGACTAATTTTCTGATGGGACCGACTTGTCTTGGCATTAAAATTGATCACCCCCTTCTCAGTGATGGGAGGCTGAGGAGATTGCGGAGAGATCCCTGCTCCATCCACTATATTGTTGTAAAATAGAAGAGCACTCAGGTCGCTCTTGTCTGCATGAAAACAGAACATTTTATAGGCAGGGATGAAGAAATGTAATTCTTTATTATTGCTACAGTAATTAACCTTATGTGGAAAAATAAATGCCTCAATGGTACTCTTCTGATACCAAGATATTACCTACTCATTACAAATCCCCAAAGATTTACAAATTTTCCATTATATAACTTTAGTTATATAACTTAATATATAATATATAATTAGTATATAAAAATATGTAGTATGTATAAATATATATATAAAATATATAAATATATAATATATAACTTAAAATAAGTTATATAACATCCATTATATAACTTAAGGAAATATCAAGACATCCAAATTACTGATTTGAATATCAGAGATTATTCTATAACTCTTCTCAATAATTACGGACCTTAGAACTAAATTATTCACTTCTCAACATTTGGAAACTGAATGAAGAGAAAAGAAAATGATCCTTAAAGTATATATCAAAATATTCAAAATCCAAATATGTGGATAAGATGTCACTTTATATTACCTTCCACCAGTGCCAGTAGGAGGAATTTAGGGCTCTTTTGTTTTTATTCAGATACTACATGCACGTATTTTAATACTACTAACCAAACTAATAGTATGCTATATGTTAACTAACTAGAATTTAAATAAAAACTTGAAACAAAAACAAAATACAAGGAACCATTTGCAAAATGTAGAATAATGCCACTCTTCACTAAATTCTTTTGTTTTGCAAAACATAGCTATTAGTCATAAAATATTTTATGAGTACATCATATTAAAACAAGTTTTTAAAAATACTACTGAGCAAAATACAGTACAAGTACAAAGGAACTTAAAAAGAAAAGCCACAATTCCTGCTCCAAACTTCCTCGCTTATAGTATCATTTCTCAGAGGCTTCTGTGTGGAGTTATTCCACTAGTTACTGATTATACCTCTCTGTGCAGGTTATCAATCGGAAATGCTGATGCCACAGAAGATAATTTAGTACATCCGATCCAATGCCTTCCCTTTCTCCGCCCCCCCTTTTTTTTTGGTTATGTTTAATGTAATTCCTTCATCTGATGTTTTCAGACTTTTAAGGAAATGTATGCAAGAGTTGCAAGAATACTACAGAAGAAATCACCAGGGGAACCTGGATGGCTCAGTCATTTCAGCCTGCAACTCTTGATTTTGGCTCAGGTCATGATCTCCTGGTTCATGGGATCCAGCCCAGCGTAGGGCTTTGTGCTGATAGGGTGGAGCCTGCTTGATATTCTCTGTCCCCCTCCTCTCTCTCTGCCCCTCCCTTACTCTCTCTCTCTCTTTCTCTTTCTGTCAAAAGAAATAAATATTTTCAAAAATATTTTTAAAAATCACCAGATATCTTTTACCCCAGTTCATCAGTTAAGCAAATTTGACACAATTGCTTTCTCTTTCTTGCTCTCATTCACATATATATGAGTGTATATAATAAATTATAAGTAAGAAATCTTAATATGTTTTCTATATATGATAAATATATATAATAAATCATAAATATATACATATTTAATACCATTAAGAGTAGGTGGCAGATATTTTGCCCTTTTACCTCCTAAATAATTCACTATTCCATTTTATTTTCTAGAAAGAAACATTCTTGCTATAAAACAGTTAAATTTAGGAAATTTAACATTGACATACTATTTTTTTAATATTTTTGACAATTTTTCCAATAATGTCTAGTAAGATATCCTGCCGTCTGCCTATTTCAAGATCTCTCTTTTAATTTGGATAAGTCCCTTTACCTTTCTTTGCCTTTTGTTACCAGTTTTGAAGACTACATGGCAGATGTTCTTTAGAATGTCTCTCACGTTGAATTTGTCTGGTGTACCCTCATGAGGACATTCAGTTCATGCATAATCCGTAGAAATACATATAGGTGGCATCATTTCATTCTTACTGCATCACATCAGAAGGCATGACTTAGTTCCATTATTGAGGACGTTACCTTCAATCCTTTGGACAAAATTTTGTCCAGAAATTGTCTTTGACTTGCAAGTATTAAATAGTATTTGAGAGACACTGTGGAATATAGAAATATTTTGTTCCTCATAAAATTATATTCAATAATTTTAGCATCCATTGATGACTTTTGCCTGAAGTAATTCTTTCCATACTGGTTATAAAATGGCAAGTGTCTAGATCTGTCATGTCTCTTGCATCCATTTATTGGTTTGTTTGCTTGCTTACTTGATTCTTTGTTCTCAGTCTGGAATTATGGGATTTTCTTTCATTAAGGGAGTTATGATACATTATTATTGTTTTGTTTTCCACAAATTTGGTCAGTAAGAAGTTCTTCATGTTGGCTGGTGTCTATGTCTTTGGAAATACCTTCATCTCTATTTGTTTTCTTTTGAGCACTTTCTTTCCAGAACAGCTTGTTGTTATTCTCCTTCCTGTCACTGGAATCAACCATATCACCAAAGAGCCCTACTTGTGTTTGGAGCGGAATAGTATTTAGAAATCAGTCTCCCCCAGTAGTAATTTTTTTTTTTTTTTTTTTTACAATGCTATGAGTTAATGTATATAGGGATCAAGGTGGGGGGTAATCTAGAGGTAACAAGGTGTGGAAAGCCAACCAACACAGTTGTTCTATAAAGACTATTTCAATTGTCCCTCCTCTTTGATTTCTGGTTCTTCTGCCCTTGGGAATCAATTGACTCTGGTCTTAGAGTCTCTGAGAGGTTCCTCTCGCTCTTTCTATTTATTCTGAGTTGTAGCCTCTATTTTCTCTTACCCTTTGGCACGTGTCCACTTTCTATACTTTAAAGGTAAGTCAAAATCTTTTCTGCACTGGTATCTTCCATACCACTACACTATTCTTTTTGCTCTCATGAGGGCTTCGGAAGAATGGAGAAAACTTCACAGACTCGCCCTGTTGTAAATTAGAAATACAAAAAACAGGGTAAGATTATCTCTTTCTGTGTATACATAGATATACACACATAGACCATAAAGGGTAGCTCAATAAGATGCTGTAGTTAGAAACTACAGATATTGGTAATTTGGAAAGATGAGAATTAAAAAAATAAAAAAAAAAAAGATTAGTTTTATGTTCTTTCCACAATGGTAAATTTGAGGTCATGAGATGTTTAAATTAAAATAGTGTCATGGGGCGCCTGGGTGGCGCAGTTGGTTAAGCGTCCGACTTCAGCCAGGTCACGATCTCGCGGTCCGTGAGTTCGAGCCCCGCGTCGGGCTCTGGGCTGATGGCTCAGAGCCTGGAGCCTGTTTCCGATTCTGTGTCTCCCTCTCTCTCTGCCCCTCCCCCGTTCATGCTGTGTCTCTCTCTGTCCCAACAATAAATAAACGTTGAAAAAAAAATTTTAAAAATAAATTAAAATAGTGTCTTTTATTAAGTAAAACAGTAAACTTAAATAATATCTTAATAAAGCTAAATTTGTGATCATTAGTTACAAAGTAGAAAGGAAAGCAGAAAGGAAAGCTGACATTTTACAGTTACGTCAGCCTGATTCTTTGTTTCCAAGGCAGATAAGGAACAGATAGAAGAAAATAGGAATCAAAGCAGCCACACATTGAACGTTCATCACATTAATTGTCTTACTGTTGAAAATTAATGGATAGAAGTTGAACTAATTTTACATATGTCTCAATCCATTTGGGTTACTGTAACCAAATATCACAGACTGGGCAACCACAGAAATTGTACACAGTAGTAATTTATTTCTCACAGTTCTGGAAACTGGAAATTCCAAGACCGAGGCGCCCTGTGGTAAAGGCTCTAGTAAAGGCCTCTCCTTGGCTCATTACCATTACCTAGGGCCTTCTCACAGAATGCTCACATGGTGAAAGGGGCTAGTGATCAGTGGACCTGTTTTCATAAGGCACTAATCCCATTTGTGACTTAACCACCTCCTAAAACCATCCTCTCTGGGGATTGGGATTCCACATGAATTGAAGAACACAGTCAAACCATAGCATTATGAAAGAATCTTTCTTAAAGATAAATACTAATTCCATAATCACTGTACTTATATTAGCCAGTGAGTTGATTTTTTTTATACATCTACCAAAACACTGATTGTACATCCTTTTATTTTAAGACACTTTTTAAAACTTTTTTTAACGTTTATTTATTTTTGAGACAGAGAGAGACAGAGTATGAATGGGGGAGGGTCAGAGAGAGAGAGAGAGACACAGAATCTGAAACAGGCTCCAGGCTCTGAGATGTCAGCACAGAGCCTGATGCAGGGCTTGAACTCACAGACCGCGAGATCATGACCTGAGCCGAAGTCAGACACTTAACCGACTGAGCCACCCAGGTGCCCCAACACCCTTTTATTTTCACTTAATTGTGCAACCCACCTCATCTGTAATGTAAAGCAAATCAGATCTTTGTATCTAGGTAGCACAGAATTGAGCTCATCAGCAAAAATAAGAGCCAATATATTCATTCCCAATTACCATTTTGTAAAGACATGTTTAAATCATAAAAATACTAAGATTCCTGGAATATTAAGATTTAACCTCCCAAATGAAATTACTGTCGTTTTAAATATATGTACTTAGGTTATCAAAATTCAGACTTCAGCTATGCAGTTTAACAAGCAAAGACAGATGGAAAAATATAACACTTGTAGGCTTGCAGTGGATGTCAATTCATATAAATACAACTTAGAATAATACAATTGATTGGTTCCAGGTTGGCTATCTAACACAATACTGCTGAAGAAAATTACTGGATGTTTCTCCTACTCTGCAGTTAGATACAATGATGTTTATTAGTGTTTGAAAGTGAAAACTGTAATTTACTGGTAGCCCCTTTCAGAATGGCTGTGTACAAAGAGATTTTTAACAGACCCCAGTGTATGATGGAACTTCCCAGGCCATACTAGGAGAAAATCGAGTTGCATAGTTTTTTTCTTAAAGAAGAACTCTGGTCTTAAAGGCCATACTAGGGAGAAAATCAAGTTGCATAGTTTTTTCTTATAAAATAACTCTGCTCTTAACTGAATGTTTATGTCCCGCCCCCCAAATTCATATAGTGAAATTCTGATCCCCAGTGTGAAAGGATTTGGGCATAGGGCCTTTGGGGAGGTAACTAAGACACGTGGGCAAAACCTGAATATTGGAATTATTGTCTTACTTATAAGAAAAGAAACTGCTGTCTTTCCCTATCTCTTCTCCCCACTCCGCCATGTTGCTAGGTGAGGATACAAGAAGTCAGACATGTGCAAACCAGGAAGAGGGACTTCACCAGAACCTGAGTATGATGGCACCCTGATCTTGGACTTCCTAACCTCCAGAATTGTAGAAATAGGTTTCTGTTAGTCTATGGTAATTTCTTGCAGCAATGCAAGCAGACTAAGACTTCTGGCTCTATAATGTGATGTATCACTTAAGAAGATAGGGCTTCGAGTAATTGCAGAAGTAGGACTTGTTCTGTACAAAATAAAAAAGTGGAAGCTTGGCTTGCTATTTTTCTGCCAGGACTCATGAACTACTCTACAGCTCTAGCCAAGAGCTAATGACAGATACACGTCAATGATCCAGCCATCCTTTGGCAGTATCTTATACATAAGATATGCCCTGCCATTTTTCCATCATAACTTTTCTTTTACTGAGCAAGTTTATAGAAAAAAGTATATATTTTCTGCAGATAAATTTAATGAGTAGGAAAAAAGTAATTTTACTGGATATCTGTTTTACTGAATAAAATAATAATTTTATTGAATGCCTCTGTATCCACCAGTCTCATAGAAGCAGTATTAGCTTGCTGGTAAGAAAGGGATTTGGGTCTGACTGCATGGATTTGGATCTAGTTCCACTGCTTACAAGCTGGATAACTTTTGACACTTCATCTATGCTATGTGAACTTAAGGTTATGAACTTGTAAATTGGGGAGAAGCCTGACATCTAACAGGATTGTTGTGAAGATTTAACGAGCTAATGCCCATACAGTCCTTGGAATGATACCTGGTATGGAACGTAGTAAATGCTCAAAAATATGCCACCTAATATGGCAAATAATGGTTACAAATGTGGGCTGTGGGGCTAAGCTGTCTGAAATTGAATGCCCACTCCATGACTTACCAACTGAGCCTCAGTGTCCCAATCTATGAAGTGGGAACGGTAGTTGTGCTTACCTTGTAGGCTGGCATAGTTATACGACCTCGTGATAGCACGAGCCAAGGATGGCTTCATTGACATGGGACCTGAGCAGGTGCTCAGGGCACTATTCTCAGAAGGGCCCCAAAGTTGGGTTAATGTTCTGTTGTTGTCATATTGAAATTCTTGTACATTTTATTTCTGAACTTGTGTTTTGTAACTGAAGCCAGTGGGGTGATGGAGCATACATGTGAGCAGAAGAAACATGCCATACGTGTGTGCTGTTCCTTGCCACCCCATTCACATATAGCATTTTCAAGGCCCTGTGAACACAGAATTCTGGTGGATGCATAGGAGTCTAGTAAGACTCAGAGTGAGTACAAGGCAAGTGTGTTACATCCACACCGAGTGAGTTTGAGCGATGAACAACCCCCCAAAACTACTCTTTCTGTTAGAATCAGAGCTTAATTAGAACGCAAAAGAAGTTAACGTGCTTTAAAACACCCAAGAAAACAGAGAACTCTGTCATAGCCTTTCCTACTAGTCTCACAATGAAATCAATGATCCCTCTCTTAAGAGGGAAAGACAGGGCAACATGGAATTCTCATTCCTTTCAGTATTTCGTTAGTCATCGGTAAGCCAAATATGAAGTGTCGGTAAAATCCACACCTATTAACAAGTGAAATAAAACAGTTGAGTTTTATGTTGTGCCACGTTTCTACTGTTAGGATACGAGCAAAGGACATATGCATCTACAAACTACCAAATACAAGTTGTGTATTTCAGCGATGGCACATATAAGCCAAATGTTCATAATTGCACTAAAACTGGTGTTGCACAGTATGAAGACCAGTGGCAAAATTCACAGTAATTACTTAAAAGCTTAATTTCCCTTCACTAGTTATTTGTTTTATTTTATTTATTTACTCTTTTTACTATTTTTTTTTATTTTAAAACTTCATTTCTGCAAAGCGAATGAAAAAGCGTCAGAGGGGAGAGATGTAAAAGTTATTCTTGCATCTTTGGGAACAGCAAGCACTTAGTTTGAGAAATGAGGACTAGTTTTCCATTAAATAGCAAATTAGGAGACAAAGCACCACGATGAGTCGAGAGGATATTGAAAGAAAGAGAATTTTTTTTTTAATTTTAGTACTTTTAATGGTGACTCTCCTTACTTGTTGAACAAAGTGGCTCTCACTTTCATTTTGCCTGGAGCCCCGCAAAGGCAGGCAGGCCTGATGCGAGATAGCTAGAATAATTAATACAGTACCAAACATACAGTATATGCTCAATAATGACAAGCTGTTGCAGCTTTTATTTTATTGCAACTTTTACACTAATTCTTCAATTGATAGAAAGGTGGTTTTCCTACTGACCCACTTTAAAAGAGAGAAGTAGAAACGCAAATCTCACACACACACCCGCCCGCAAATCTTGCCCTCCCTTTAAACGTGGGCACCCATCTTTCTGAGTGTGCAGGATTCAGGGTCTTACACCAAACAGCATTTTGTACTTTTCATTGATCTCAACACATTCGGTCACATTTTCAGTAATTCTGGAAGGTGCAGATCTATTACATTCCCTCATTCTGTTTTCCCAGATCTCCATTCTGATCCCTTCAATGTAAGGCCAACTATACTGTCTTGTCTCAGAAATGTATCCTACCTGGTTTCTCCCTTCAGAGCAGCTGGTTTATGTCTCATGAAATCCTGGGCAAAAAAAACTGAAAATAGAAAAAAAAGAGAGAGAGGGAGAGAGAGAGATTCACTTCTCCAATAGAGAATCCAGGCTACCCAGAGTAACCCGTACTCTGCACTATCTAATATATAATACCAGGTTTATTTATATGCATTTGCTGTATGTTCATGGGTATCCTGTGATTTATTTGTTATCGCCAATGTTTTACAGATAGGAAAAAGACTCAAGAGGTTATTTAATTTTCCCTTAGTAAATAGTAATAGAACCAGGGTTCGATTCCTAATTGACTCGAGCTATCCAGTAAACATGTTGCCTCATACCCCATTAGTTGTTCATGTTTGCCGATAGGTTATATTTCTTTTCCACCGAACAAAATCTCTTTGGGACATATACATGTCAGATGAGGACCCTGGAGAAATAGAATACTTACCTTAAAAAAAAATGAAGCCACCCTATTGTTTTTTTAATAATTTATGTTCCCCAAATTATTCATTTATCCCCTATCAGGTGGTAGGCGTTGTGTTTAGTGCTACATTTTCCAGGTGGAAGACATCAAGTCTTTGAATTTTCAAGTACCTTACGATTTAATGGGAAGACACACACACAAACTTGAAATTCAGTATTTTTCAAATTCTAATTTGCATAGGAATCACCTTAGGATCTATAAAACCACAGACTCTGAGCCCAACCCCCAGAGATTCTAATTCCGTAAATCTAGGGAGGGTCCAATGATTTAAATTTCTAGCAAGTCCTCACATGATCCTGACACTGCAGGTGGCCACTTAGGTGGTCTAAGGCTACTTTATGAGAACCACTACCCTAAGGTAATTGTTATGAGGGGTGTTTGTACATTGAAATAGAAGACAACGGAGAGCGAACATTTGTCCAGACAAAAGAGCGAACACAAAAGAGCGAACATTTGTCCAGACAATTTGGGGGTCTGGAGTTGACCAAGTGAAGAAGCAGAGGGATGGAGAGGATGCGGTGAGGAAGTCCTTGTAAGTAGAAGAAATTCACATGTCCTTTCTAAAGCTGCAGTGATACAACACTCCAGTTACACTATTGATAACATATCAAGCACCTTTAGTTTTGACCAAAGATTACAAGATAGTCAGTGACTGATGAACACTATCAGATAAAATGCTTTGTTCCAGTGTCGTGCGTATGTATCTCTCTATAGAATGTGTCACACTGAATTCTACTTGCTGTTTTGCTTGGGCATTTCCCCAGAATATTCAAAGTTCCTTGAGAAAAGAGAGATCATGCCTATTGCTTTTTCTTGCCTCCAAGCTCCAAAGCCTGGTTCACGGAACACATTAACACATGTTTGTTTACTGAAGAGTTGAATGAATGAGTAAAGCGAGCTGACCTCACATAGAATCACCATAACCTACAAAACTTATCTGAGGATGAGATCAACCGTGAACCTTCCATTTGGGGCACAAAAACATGTGCTAATCCCTAATTTATGGATTTAGTCTTAATAATTGTTAGGAAATAATGAAGATATTAATCAATTTAATGACTCCAAGTATAATTTGGCATTCTAACTGATTTTCCACTGTTAATGCAATTGAAGATATGAAAACATTAGATGGAATTAGTCAAAAGGAATATAAACAGCTTGGGACAGAATTCAAGACAGCATGCTGGGCAATTACCAATCTACATCAGAAATGGTGACCCTGATGTAAACGCCCTCAGAGTCACGTGGTAACAATCTGTCTACAACGAACATGGAGCCACCCACTTTTGAGCGTACGCTCGGCCCCACAGCATGCTCGGCATGAAAGCCACCCACGGGTCTCTTCGTCAGATGCTTTAGGTTGGGGGGTTTTGTTTGTTTTTGTTTTTGCTTTTGTTTTTTTCAGAATGAAATCTGTTTTGAAATATTCAGATGGAGTTATTCAAAATTACATGTATGGTGGACAGGACAATATATCTACATCGATCATTAAATATGTGAAATAATATTTGGGGGGGAGGGGGCATGTGCTTCTTTTTTTCTTACTCCTAAGTGATATTCCACCTTTCATACATAAAATTTTGTTTTCCAGAAGTCTGACAACCACTGAAGTCTCTAGGTCTTATTACTCCTAAATATGTTGTTTAATTTATATCTGTTTTAAAAATCTGCTTTGGTTGTGGTGAAAATGATTATAGAATTTTAAAGCCACTTTAACTGGTCCAAATGAGAAAGTAGGTTGTTCTGTGTTGTTATTTGCTGCTTTTTAAAAAGTGTTTTCAACTTTGAAGGTCAGAACTGTGCTCTGGGTTTAGAGGAAAGGCTAGGCTTTTCTCAGATAGTCAGCAGAGAGTAGAGAGTAAGCAGAAAGCATTAGTAACTCAGAGCAAAACAGAGCGAAGGCAGATTGCCAGGAGCCTCCTCTGAATCAGTAGCTTCGTTTTCTAGACCGACATCTCCCGGTCTGTTTAATCCATCAGATAAACCATTCCTGCAAATGTAGCCATTTTAATCCCTGTGATCTCAGCATTTGTATCTTAACAGTTAGAAAACCTTGAAAATATGTTCCTTTCCATTCTTACCCCATTAGTTGAAAATGATGAGACTATTCACTGATGATGGATTCGGGCTGAAGAAGGAACAGGCTTAGGTGTTAGGAAAAGAACTGACAATTGACCATCCATCTTTCTACCAGACAAGTCATATTACAAAAATGTATGTTACTATTCTAACTGTCCTCCTTAGATATTGGATATTTTGTCTTCCGCTTTCCTCAGGACATAGCACCGTTTCACTAAAAATTATAGTATCCATTCCCACTGTGGGTTAACTTAGGATTCCATAGATTGGGTTGATGTGGCAAAGTCCATTTCTTGGTTCGTTGGCTAGTGTAAATAAGCAGAAGTGACTTAGAATAGAGTGCTTCTTGTATCATCAAAAAAGGAAAGGCAAAAGTAAAAGCATAAAAATCAAAAACTCCCAACTAACTCTTTCCCTGGGATTATTATGGAATCTAATAATGATAATTGTGCTAACATCACAGTTTCTTTGACATCCAGACACTCTGCTAATCACTAAATATGCTTTAATTGTCTTCATCATTGTAAAATTGCCCCGAAGTAGCATCAGTATACCACTTTAATAAATAAAGATACTGAGGCTCAGAGATAATGCATAACTAGAGATTAGTCTTCAGTTTTCTGTTCCTTATTCATCTGTGTTTACCGACAACTCTATACTTATTTTTTTAACTACTAATATAGATAATGCCAGTGTTGGAAAAATAAATACCATTGTCTAAAATATCATAATGATTTCAGACGTCTGCTGTGTGCTGAAACTACTCAGTAATAGAATTCCTTGTGTATCTTGCTGTAGAGAATTCTTTATTAATTGTGTGGGGTGAGAAGGGAGGGTTATCATCTTTGGCTGTTCTATTTTTTTAAGACTGTTGTTTTGAGCAGATTTCAGTTTACAACAAAATTGAAAGAGGAAGGTACAGAGATTTCCCATCAACTCCCTGCTTCCACAAATGCATAGCCTCCCCCATTATCAACATCACTCACCAGTATAGTGCCTTTTGAAAGATTTAAAAATGTTTTAAGTTTATTTATTTATTTATATATATATATATATATAGAGAGAGAGAGAGAGAGAGAGAGAGAGAGAGCACGCACAAGCAGGGGAGGGGCAGAGAGAAGAAGAGACAGAATCCCAAGCAGGCTCCACAATGTCAGCCCATCTCCCGACACAGGGCTAGAAATCACGAACTGTGCGATCATGACCTGAGCCAAGTTCAAGAGTTGGACAGTTAACTGACTCTGCCGCCCAGGCGCCCCTGGCTTTTTTTTTTTTTTTTTTTTTTTTTTTTTTTAGACAGGAATGAACCTACATTGACACATTATCACCAAAAGTCCATAGTTTGACTTAGGGTTTACTCTTAATATTGTACATTCTGTGGGCTTGGACAAATATATAAAGGCATGTATCCATCATTGTAGCATCATACAGAATATTCTCCCTGCCCTAAAAATCCTCTGTTCTTCTCTCCCCACACACACATCCACCAGTCACTGATCTTTTTACTCTCTCCTTAATGTTGCCTTTTCTAGAATGTTGTATAGTTGAAATCGTGCAATAAGTAGCCATTTCACATTGGCTTCTTTTACTTAGTAATATGCATGCAAGTTTCCTCTATTCTGTGACTCAGTTCCTTTTTAACACTGAACAATATTCCAATATCTGGGCATACCATTGTTTATTCACCTACTGAAGGAAATCTTGGTTGCTTCCAAGGTTTGGCAATTGTGAATAAGGCTTCTGTAAACACCTCTGTGCAGGTTTTTGTGTGGACATAGGTTTTCAACTCCTTTAGATAAATTCCTACCAAGGAGCACAATCGCTGTATCATTTGGTAAGAGTATGTTTACTTTGTAAGAAACTGTCAAACTACCTTCCAGAACGGCTGTACCATTCTGCATTCCCACCAGCAATGAATGAGAATTCTTGTGGCTCCATATCCTTGATAACATTTGAGGTTGCCAATGTTCTGGATTTGGGCCATTCTAATAAGTTTGTACTGATATGTAATTGTTGTTTTAATTTGCATTTCCCTGATAATATATGATGTGGAGCATCTGTTGATGTGTTTACTTGCTATCTGTATGTCTTCTTTGGGGACATATTTGTTAAGGTCTTTGACCCATTTTTTAATTGGATTGTTTGATTTCTTATTGTTGAGTTTTGGCGTTCTTTGTATGTTTTGGATAACAGGCCTTTATCAGATGTCTTTTGCAATTATTTTCTCCCAGTCTGTTGGCTTGACTGCTAATTCTCTTGACATTGATTTTTGCAGAGCAGCAGTATTTATTTTAATGAAGTCCAGCTTGTCAACTATTTCTTTTATGGATTGTGTCTTTTTAGTGTTGGATCTAAAGGGGAATCACCATACCCAAGGTCCTCTAGGTTCTTTGCTGTGTCTTCTCTAGGAATTTTATACATTTCAGTGTGGTTTTATTTATTTATTTATTTATTTATTTATTTATGAGAGAGAGAGAGAGAGAGAGAGGGAGGATCTCAAGCAGGCTCCACGCTCAGCGTGGAACCAGATTTGGGGCTCGATCCCACAAACCTGGGATCATGACTAGAGCCAAAATCATAAGTCTGACCCTCAACCGATTGAGCCACCCAGGAGCCCCTATACATTTGTGTTTTATATTCAGGTCTGGGATTCATATGGGTCATCTTTCTATTCATATTGAAGTGTGAAACCCTCAGCCCACACTTTACCCATTCCCACCAAAAACAATGGCAGAAGCAATTCAATAAAATGGAGACATTTGAGGAAGTGCGTTTCCACTCTTCCCACCATTTTGTCTTCACTCCAGGGGAGCAGCAGTAGCCAGTCAGGTTGGTGAGGGGTGGGCAAGTTATGTTAGAATCACAGGCCGAGAGCAGAAGACCTGAGTTCAACTTCCAGCTTTGCTGCTCACTCTGTTGTGAATTTGAATAATTCATCTAGAGTCTCTCTGGCTCAGTTTTCTTTAGTAGCAAAGTAAGGTTCAGCATTGTACTCACCTCAGGTTCATTGTAAGGATTTCATGAGCCAATAGACACAAAGTGCATGGAACTGTTCCAGGCACAGAGCCAGTACTCAATATGAGAATGCTTATGGTTGCTGTTTGGCTATATTACCAGTAGGCATTGTCACTGTGGTTTGAAATTAAGCATCACGGGTGCCTTGGGTGGCTCATTCAGTTGAGTGTCCAGCTCTTGACTTCGGTTCAGGTCATGATCTCATTTGTGGGGTCAAGCCCTATGTCAGGCTCTGCACACTGACAGTGCAGAGCCTGCTTGGGATTTTCTGTCTCTTTGCCCCTCCCCCACTCACCTGCTCTGTCTCTCTCTCTCTCTCTCTCAAAATAAACAAATAAACTTAAAAAAAAATGTTTTTAATAAAAAAAATGACGTTAAATTAACCATCAGGACAAAAACAACCTCTTTGTTAAGGTTCAGCATGGCACCAGATCTTATCTTTTACTTTCTGAGGTCAAGGGAAGAGTTCTCCAGATTCCGGTGTGGTAGGCACAAAGGTACTACCACTATCTCTGTTCTTCCAGTGACTGGTGTGGTGGGAAAAAACAGAAGGATGCCTAGCTGAGAGAGTCTCTTTGATTAAATGTTTACAGGAAAGATTAGTTTTGGATGTAGATTTGTCCTTAACTGAACCACTCACATAATGCCTGCAATCTGATTTTTATTTAACTGCCAATTCTTGAATATGCTCTATTGGTAAAAAGTCAGAGCAGAAAAGAAGACTGGAATAGGGAAAGAATTAGTCACCTGATGCTGAGGAAGTCACATAAGAAATCTCTAGTTCTAGTCGTATTTCTAGTTGTTTTTCCCTTAGTCTTTGGAGAAAAAAACTATTCTTTTATGGGACTAAATGCCATGAGATACAGAGGTCAAGGGGACTGTGGTTACCAGCTAGTCTAGGGATTTCCTACTTCCTGTACCGTGGACCTCTTTTTGCAGTATGAAGTTTATGGACATCTTTACAGAAGCATGTTTATAAATGCATAATGTAAAATATCTGCAATTATTAAAAAATATATTGAGATAAATTATAATTTATTTTCACTAACGCATTCGTGACAAGGTATACCAGGAGGTCTGATAACCATGGAACTTTTGAAATAGGGATGAACTTAAATGATGTTTTGAAAGATCTACACCATCTTAATGTTTGTGACTTCTGTTGTTGATAAAATCACAGGTATTGCTAATACCTCTTTGGTTTATTGTCTATACTCAGTACTGAAAGAAATGCTCGATTTCAGTTGGAAGTTCATTAAAATCCAGGAGTCACAGTTTTCTGTCTGAGACCACATTCTCCTCCCCACCTCCAAGGTCTATCCGCAGGCAGGCAACGTGGAGTCTGTGGGCCTCAGGTTAAGAACCCCAATAGATGTAGAAACTGGGCCAATAGATGTAGAAACTGAGGCTCAGGGAGCTGGAGATTGCCCAAGTTCACATACTGTTAATTTAAGGCAAAGTTGAATTCAGAACAAAAAGTCCCTGATGGCTAATCCATTGTTCATTGCCTGATGCTGTTCTGTCTGCTGTGAAGCCATTTTAAATGAAGATGAGGAAAAATGTCTGGTTATTATTTTCTAACTATTGAATTAATTTCATTGTGAACTGAATATCATAAGGACCCTGTAAAAAATGGGCAACTTCAGCAGATCAGTAAAAACCCAGTTTAAAAAAATAATAATCTCAGGAGAAAAGGGGTCAACTCCTTTGAGATTTTCACATAACCCTGAATTTGTATCTCACCAAGTCCAAATTAACTTTTTGTTTTAGTTTGAAAACATAGAGCACCGCAAAATTCACCTAACTGAAAATTTGCTTGAGCTTAGGGAAAAGAACTTTTGACTCTCCTACTGATCAACATATTTAATGTTGAGGCAGTAGTTCCTGTCAGATTATCATTTTTTTCCTGTTTTCTTTTTCCTAGGAATGCAGCCTTTGTTTTCTTTGCTTGGACTCTCTCCATGTCTCCTACTAACCTGGTCCAAAAGTTATGTGATTCCTTGAGCGCCCTTTATTTTAAACGCATCAACTGAAAACCTTTGATTCAGAGCAGAATGAGAATTCTTATGTTCATGCAAAAAAAAAAAAAAAAAGAAAAAGAAAAAGAATGCGATGTAGTTAAGCAGGGCAATGTAAACAATTGAGTATTGAAGGCTTATCCTTAAGGATGAAGTCTCACAGAGGTCCTATTTTGTTTTTTAACTGGCCAATGTTTAAATGGTGTTCCCAGGTCATACTTGGTGACAAAATCTTCTCATACCCTGATGATGAAACCCTTGTACAAAATCCCTGGATCCTATGGGGTATTTCCAGTGGAAGCTAGGATGTATGTATCCTGGTGAAATTCATAATTTGGAGGCAATACTTATGTGATATTATTTGCAGAATAGAAATACATTACTTTCTTTTAATATGATACTTTTCTTATAAACACTTCTAGCTTAACTCCCTTTTTATCATATAAACTGCATGGTAACAAGTGACTGGTGGAAACTATCAGAAAGGTCTTAGAAAAATGGCCCTTCTTTTGGCCCTACGTACAAAGTATGTACAACTAGACAAAATGGGAAAAATTACTGGGAAAGACTGAGGAAGTGAAAGAGTTGTGAGCACAAAACCAAAGCCAAGTGACAGGTCAACAGTCTGTAGTAACACAGTGCGAAGTGTGTGATAAGCAGTTGGTGAAGCAGGATGTAGAGAGTCATTGCCTAAATCCGGTTGTTCATCTGGAAAATGTGTTGAGTTGTCTAGGACTGCCAGGCAGCTCAATCCACCATGAACTTAAATGTTGCAAGTGTTGGAATTAAGGATGCTTTAGAAGTAACATTTATTGGAGTAGAGAGGAGTGCTGGGTACATAAAGATGTGATGGCTGGAATGTAGTTGGTAAGCGTGAATATTGTTTCAGTTTTCCTGTCTCTACCTTCTTTTTTTCTTCCTTTTATCTCTAAACACACACTTGCTCCCCTCCCAACTTCACAAACAACAGGCCATCATGCTAATGTCTTGTGTGTGTGTGTGCATGTGTGTGTGTGTGTGTGTGTGTGTATTTGTACGTGTTCTTCCAAAATGTGCATTGTTTTTTTGGTGGGCAAATGTCTTTAGCTTTTACTATTACTATTTACCATTAAATTATTACTACTATATTGAATATGTTATTAGTTTCTTTACATTTTTTTCAATGAACACTATATTTTTAAGGTCTATCTGTATTACTTTAGGTTCAGAGAGTCCTCTGCTGCTTCTAGGTGTTGTATATTGCTCCATGGTGTGTATCTAACACATTTTTCCTATCTCTTTTTTTAGCAAGGATGTAATCCCAAGTTGCTTCCAAGTCCTTACCACCAAAAGTAATGCTGCAATGCACATTCTTGTATATGTGAGGATTCTACGTTTTGCACACAGGTGTAACATCTGATATTTTGCATCTGAAGTGAGGGTGCTCATAAGCATGCACTTTTTTCATCTGGTGTCTATTTGTGGTCATCATGGAGCAAAAGCATACTTATAGGACCAAGTCGATCACCTGGGTTTAACTTGTATTCTAAACTCTAACACTGATTAAAAGTCTTTCCTCTTTTTGGGGCGCCGGGGTGGCTCAGTTGGTTAAGCGTCCGACTTCAGCTCAGGTCATGATCTCACAGTTCGTGGGCTTGAGCCCCGCATCAGGCTCTATGCTGACAGCTCAGAGCCTGGAGCCTGTTTCAGATTCTGTCTCTCTCTCTCTCTGCCCCTCCCCCACTCATGTGTGTGCACGTGTGCTCTCTCTTTCTCTCTCTCTCTCAAAAATGAATAAACATTAAAAAATTTTTTTAAAGTCCTCTTTTTTTTTTTTAATTTTTTTTAATGTTTATTTATTTTTGAGACAGAGACAGACAGAGCATGAGCAGAGAATGGTAGAGAGAGAGGGAGACACAGAATCCAAAGCAGGCTTCAGGCTCTGAGCTGTCAGCACAGAGCCCGATGTGGGGCTCGAACTCACAAGCTGTGAGATCATGACCTGAGCCTAAGTCGGTTGCCCAACCGACTGAGCGACCCAGGAACCGCTTTCCTCTTTTTCTTGATTGGGGTCCATTACTTCCATCAGTTGGGTGACTTATTGCCTGTGGATGTCTGGATACAGTGAGTCTAAAGTCCCCTGGGAACAACCTTACCTTGTAGTTCTGTTGGAACTTTAATGTTTCCTATAGAAGGTGTTATGGGATGGAAATGTGCTCCCCCTAAATTTATAGGTTGAAGCTTTCACCTCCAGTGTGACTTTATTTGGAGATAGGGACTTTAAGGAAGTAATTAAGATTAAATGAGGTCTTAAGGTAGGACCCTGATCTAATAGGACTGATGTGTTTTTAAGAAGAGGAAGAAACACCAGAGAGTTAGCCATGTCTCCCCCAATACACATGAAGAAGAGACCATGTGAGGATACAAGGAGGTGGCTGTCTATAAGCCGAAAAGAGAGTTTCCAACAGAAGCCAATCCTGATGACACTTTGATCTTAAACTAATACCCTTCAGAACGGTGAGAAAATATATTTCTGTTGTTTAAGCCACCCAGTCCCCATTGTCTTGTTATGGCAGACCAATAAGACAAACATAGTAGGAGTGTACCTTTTTGGAGGCCAGGACCCTCAATCCTGCGGAATTCCAAGTTGTGGGAACAGAAAGCACAAAATCCCTTGGAGGGTAATGTAGAGTGCTGGTTAGCTGGCTACTCCTGCTTCTACCTCATGGTTCCAGGGGATCCTATTGAGAACATTGTACCATGTTGAAATATTGCACTTGATATATAAACTGCATCCTGAAGCTTGACACCCATTCTATCAAACTGTTGCTTTTGAGTTAGTGTTTCAGCTGAGCCATTATAAGGCCATTTTAGCATTCTGTGAGACCAGATACCTTTGGACGTTCACCAAATCAGTGGCCACGAACCATATCTGAGGCCTCATTAATCTTCTCTAGAAATGATAATATATCTGGCAAAGCAGCTTGATCAGGCCTCTGCTTGTTTAAGTCTGCAGTAGCCTACAGTTATTCTCTAGGATTCATTCAGTTTCTCTGTAGACCAGTTTCTCTGTAGACCAGAGTGGCAAGTTAAATGAAGATATAATAGGAATTAAGACCCTTGCATTATTTGTGTGTTTGTGGTGGCTATCCTCCATGAGTACAGTATAGTTTTGTTTTTTTCTTTTTTTTTTTTTTTTAATTTACTCTCTTGGCTGGGTGGGAGTTGGAGGTGAGGGGATTATGCTCCACTTGGCTTTACCATTCAAATAACGCTTATCTGACAGGATAGAGAACCAATATGGCAGCTTCACCAAACTCCAAGTATATCAATTCCAGTTTTACTGTCAGAGATTGGAGAAAGGACCACTTATGGGTAGACATACTGGGCCCAACTGTCAGTGGACTTTAGCTGTGTACTCATGGGACCCAACTTTAATAAAAGGGGATACAGGATGATACTCCAGCTCCCAAATCTTATAAGCAGTAGTCAACAGAATGCTCCCAAATATTCTGTTATTACCTTCTGTGTACTGAGTAAATGGTTGTAGGGCATTTGTAGCAAAATTAAGAGAATCCTCACTTACTATGGTGTTGGAAGCTCTTCCTCCTAGAGACTCACTTACCTCTTCTGGCCATGGATTCTGGACCTGCATATTGATTTGGGTCTGGGGATGAAGAAGGATGAGTTTTAATTTTTTAAATTGGGGTAACCAGGCTCACCAGTTTGCTGTTTCACTCTTTATATTTGTTTGTGTGTGTGTGTGTGTGTGTGTGTTTTATAAATGTTAAGCAGCACTCTCCACGATTCCTTGCCTGTCTGTTTAATCCCTGAGGATACCATGATCTAGTAAGTATCTCCACAACTCCAAGCAGATCAAACTCCTGGGCTACCCTCCTGTTTTGCCAGGCAACTATGGCCCCCTGGCTTCCGGTTGTTAAGTGCTTCCACCTGCTCTCATTTACTTGGTGGGAGGGGGCATCAAACCCAGCTCCGTGACTGCCTCTCCCACTGTGGGCCCTGGTCTGTAAAGGAAAGCCACCCCTGAACCTACTAATGCTGCAGCTGTCTGTCACTTACACTCACCACAGTCAGAAATCTGCCCAGCTCATATTCATGGTCATCATGCCTCCACAACCCTGTGCTATAATGGACAGAATGAATCTTTGTCTTTACATTCTTGGAATTAATAACTCCATCTCAGGGCGCCTGGACAGCTCAGTCAGTTGAGCATCCAACTTCAGCTCAGGTCATGATCTCATGCTCTGTGAGTTCAAGCCCTGCATCGGGCTCTTTGCTGGCAGCTCAGAGCCTCGAGTCCGCTTCAGATTCTGTGTCTCCCCCTCTCTCTGCCCCTCCCCTGCTCATGCTCTGTCTCTCTCTGTCTCAAAAATAAATTAAAATTTTTTTAAAAAATCTAAAAAAAAAAATAACTCAATCTCATATGACACATAAATATAAAAGCGATCATGCATGCATTAAGGGAGAAAGAAAAAGTTAACATGTATATATTCCATCTATCTCCACCTTAAGTTATTTGCAGCATGATCTCAGCGGGTTCTAACAATCAGCCTAAGTAAGGGTTTGACAACTTAATGTAGGTAAAAGTACATATTAAGAAGACTGAATAAAAATTTGGAGAACAAGAAGAAATTGTAAAAGAATCCTAGATGTGTAGACATATGTGTTAAGCGGAGTGAAAACAAATAGAAAAGGCAAACAGAAAGCCAGATAAATGGAGTGAAAGAAGATGGGTAGATAGACAGGTGACAGAGAGCCCCAAAGGTCATCATTCATTAAAGAGGCGGTTGAAACTTATAGTGGGATTTGAATGCTAGGGTCAGAATGCTATAAAACAAAGTCTCTGTTGGTGAAAAGTTAATGTTAATTATCCTAGTTTGAGCCCTCTGAAGAAAGCAAAGACCCCAAAGCCAAAATTGTAAACTGAAATTAATTCATGCGTATTTCGCACATACAGTGTATTCTGGTATCACATTTGTTAAAGTCACTAGCAGTTGAAAACAGCGAGCAAGCCACACTGTTCCGCTACCTTGATAAACGTATGGTAATTATGCAGAGATTTGAGGGGCTACTCCTTAGTAAATTATTTTTCACAGAATGCTTGCAAACTTCAGATCTACCCCTTTTAATTTGAAGGGTGTTTGTGCTATCCCACCCAGACATTAAGAATATTCTTCTCGGGGCGCCTGGGTGGCGCAGTCGGTTAAGCGTCCGACTTCAGCCAGGTCACGATCTCGCGGTCCGTGAGTTCGAGCCCCGCATCAGGCTCTGGCCTGATGGCTCGGAGCCTGGAGCCTGTTTCCGATTCTGTGTCTCCCTCTCTCTCTGCCCCTCCACGGTTCATGCTCTCTCTCTGTCCCAAAAATGAATAAACGTTGAAAAAAAAAATTTTTTTTAAATAAATAAATAAATAAATAAATAAAAGAATATTCTTCTCCTATCACCGATTTCCATTAGTTTTTTTTAACCAATTTCTGTAACACCCACTATATCCTGGGCAATGTTCTAAGACGCGGGACTGCAGTGGGGGATGCTACAGATGTGTTCCCACTTCCCAGAGGGAAGTGATCTACGATCTTCCATGATGGGCAGTCTTCCATGCATTTATCACTGCTGTATTAGATTAAATGTGTAGATTTACTGGTATGTATAAAAACTCATATATATTCAAATGCACATCGGTACATATGCAAAATCCTTGAGTCATTCTTGACTCTTATTTTTTTTTTTTTTATGTCCCACCTCTTATCCATCAGCAAGCACTGCCATCCCCATCTTCAGAACCACTTTCCGCTTCGTCCAGTACTGACACTGTAGATCAATTACCTCCCGCCCAAATTGCAGTAACTTCCTAATGAGTTTCCCTTTTTGTACGGTTGCTGGTCCTCCTCCCCACAGTCTATTCTCCACGCAGCAGCCAGAATTAAGAGTCAGATGATGTCTCCTTTGCTCACATCCCCCGCAGCTTCCTACCTCAATAGGAACAAATGCCTATTATGACTTAAAGATGCGTGCAAAAGATCGTGTTCCTAGAAACTCCATCTGTCTCGCTTTAGGAAAATCTCCCTGGTGCTCACTCCACTCGGGCCTCACTGGCCTTGGTGCTATTCTTCAGGCACAAGTGGAATTTACCAAGGGCCTCTGAACTTGCTGTTCTGGTTACCTGAATTACTGCTCCTGGGCATGGCCACTTCCTTCTGGTCTCTCCTTTCAGGTAGAGAACACCTAGCAAACGCCTTTCTGACTATCCTATTTAAAAAACTGTCTCCTCCGCTACACCATTATTTTCTACTTTATTATCCCGCTTAATATTCCCTTATGGAATCATTTGATTGTGTACTTGTTAGTTTATGTGTTTATTGTGTCCCTTCTTCTGGCAAAAGGTAAACTCTGTGTAGGTAAATATTTGCCCATTTAGTCTGCTGCTACGTTTCCAGAGCTTGATACATAGTAGGTACTTAATAAGGAATTGTTGAGGAATAGAATAGAAGCTTTTATTAAGCACCTGGGCATAATTCAATTTTATTAGCCCCTAGATTCCAAGTAAGCAATCCTTATAGTTTATGCCTGGCTTGTCCCAAGCCATAAAGAAAAAAGAAAATCCTTTGCCACTGAGAGTAGCATCAACCTTAGAGACCTGGAGAATGAAAATTGAGATTGCAGATGATGTCTAACCCAATTCAGGTTCTTCCCATCTTCTTTGTTCTTTATCATCTCTCTTCTCATGTAAATTGTGATTTTCAGCTAACTCGTACTGGTTTTTTATATTTTGTTATAACATACATCCTAAAGTTATATTTAACATGTTTATAACAGAAGGATAAGAAGTAAATCGCTTAAAACAATTGAGTAAAAAATTCATCTGAATGCCTAGTTTGCAGGCATGTCACACGCCTAATATCTATACAACCCCTAATATGTATACAATTTTTTAAAAATCTAAAAAAAAAAATAACTCAATCAATGTAAGGAAAGTGATATTATCCCATCTAACTGATGGAGACTAGGGGTTCACCTGATTATGTAAGGCTAGTAAGCCAAAGTGTGGGCATCCAGAAAAGGTTTTCAACCCAAACACTTCAGATAATTTTATTGTTATTGGAGAAATGGTTGCACAGTGAAAATTAATTTCAAAACTCAGTGCACAATAAAACAATATATCCTACCCCTTTACTTGTTATCACACATGTTGGTATGAGTATATTGATGGGATGAGAGTCTGTTGACTTCATCCATGACATTTGTATATTTCTCATTCTATGCTTTATGCTCTAGATCTAGGATTTTTGAGAATGGCTAAACTTTTATGAGTCTCCAACGTGTTAGTAATCACAGTTTTAATTCACATTGATTTAAAAAAATATGTGATGAGGGGCTCCTGGGTGGCTCAGTCGGTTAAGCGTCTGACTTCAGCTCAGGTCATGATCTCGCAGTTCCTGGGTTTGAGCCCCACATCCGGCTCTGTACTGACAGCTCAGATTCTGGAGCCTGCTTCGGATTCTGTGTCTTCTCCTCTCTCTGCCTCTCCCATGCTCATGCTCTGTCTCTCTCTGTCTCTCAATAATAAACGTTTAAAAGTTTATTAAAAAATATGTGGTGATAGTGCAAATTCAGTAACACTCCTAAATAAGTGTATATTGAATTAATTTCAGCCACCTCTATACATTGAGAAAAATACATACATTTGTAAAGTACTGCACTCATGTGGTCTCCACAGTGTTCATTCATGGTCTTTATAGAGATGTGAGGACAACAGATCAAGAACTACCAGTTCAATTCCTAGAAGAGATGGACTTAATCTTAACTTTCTGTTGTTATTGTTTAGTTTCAGGGGTCCCCAGGTCTCCATTCCCAGTGTCCAGGCCTCCAGGATTTGTGCATTTTGATGATTAATTATATGTGTCAACTTGACCAAGCTAAAGGATGCTCAGATAGGTGATAAAATGTATTTACTATTGTTACTTCTGAGTGTATCTGTTTTTTTTTTAATTTTTT